>NW_026290870.1:0-134974 GCF_023373465.1 Oncorhynchus keta | reverse complement strand
GTGACTGCGTGGGTTTGGTTGGTGACTGCGTGGGTTTGGCTGGTGACTGCGTGGGTTTTCGTGGGCTGGTGACTGCGTGGGCTGGTGACTGCGTGGGTGGGACTTGGGCTGGTGACTGTGTGGGTTTTGGCTGGTGACTGCGTGGGTTTGGCTGGTGACTGCGTGGGCTGGGCTGGTGACTGCGTGGCTGGTGACTGCGTGGGCTGGTGACTGCGTGGGCTGGTGACTGCGTGGGTGGGACTGGTGACTGGGGCTGGTGACTGCTGGGCTGGTGACCGCGCGTGGGGTTTTTGCGGCTGGTGACTGCGTGGGCTGGTGACTGCGTGGGCTGGTGACTGCGTGGGCTTGGACTGCGTGGGCTGGTGACTGCGTGCTGGTGACTGCGTGGTTTGGTGACTGCGTGGGTTTGTTTGGTGACCGCGGGGCTGGTGACTGCGTGGTTTGTTTGGTGACTGCGTGGGCTGGTGACCTGGCTGGTGACTGCGTGGGTTTGGCTGGGCGTGACTGCGTGGGTTGGGTGGTGACTGCGTGGGCTGGTGACCGCGCGGGTTTGACCGCGTGGTGACTGCGTGGGTTGGTGACTGCGTGGTGACTGCGTGCTGGTGACTGCGTGGGTTGGTGACTGCGTGGGTTGGTGGACTGCGTGGGCTGGTGACTGCGTGGGCTGGTGACTCATGGGCTGGGACTGCGTGGGCCTGTGACTGCATGGGCTGGTGACTGCGTGGGCTGGTGACCTCCAGGGTTGGCTGGTGACTGCGTGGGCTGGGTGACTGCGTGACTGCGTGGGTTTGGCTGGTGACTGCGTGGGTTTGCTGGTGACTGCGTGGGCTGGTGACTGCGTGGGCTGGTGACCACGTGGGTTTGGTTGGTGACTGCGTGGGTTTGGCTGGTGACTGCGTGGCTGGTGACTGTGTGGGTTGGTGACTGCGTGGGCTGGTGACTGCGTGGGCTGGGTGACTGCGTGGGTTGGGGCTGGGCTGGTGGACTGCGTGGGCTGGTGACTGCATGGGTTGGTGACTGCGTGGGCTGGTGACTTCGTGGGCTGGTGACTTGGGCTGGCTGGTGACCTGGTGGGCTGGGCTGGTGACTCATGGGTGGGTGACTGGTTTGGTGACTGCGTGGGTTTGGCTGGTGACTGCGTGGGTTTGGCTGGTGACTGTGTGGGTTGGTGACTGGCTGGTGACTGCGTGCTGGTGACTGCGTGGCTGGTGACTGCGTGGGCTGGTGACCGCGTGTTGGTGACTGCGTGGTGACTGCGTGGTTTGGTGACTGCGTGGGTTTGGCTGGTGACTGCGTGGGTTGGTTTGGTGACTGCGTGCTGGTGACTGCGTGGGTTTGGCTGGTGACTTTGTGGGTTTGGGGTGACTGCGTGAGCTGGTGACTGCGTGTGGGCTGGTGACTGCGTGGGCTGGTGACTGCGTGGGCTGGTGACTGCGTGGGCTTGGTGACTGCGTGGGTTGGGCTGGTGACTGCGTGGGCTGACCGTGGGCTGGGTGACTTTGTGGGCTGGTGACTGCGTGAGCTGGTGACTGCGTGGGTTGGTGACTGCGTGGTTTGGTAACTGCGTGACTGCGTGGGTTTGGTTGGTGACTGCGTGGGTTTGCGTACAGACTGCGTGGGTTGATGACTGGCGGGGTTGGTGACTGCGTGGGTTTGGCTGGTGACTGCGTGGGTTTGGTGGTGACTGCGTGGGCCTGGCTGGTGACTGCGTGGGTGGTTTGGTGACCGCGGGTTTGGCTGGTGACTGCGTGGGCTGGTGACTGCGTGGGCTGGTGACTGCGTGGGTTTGGTGACTGTGTGGGCTGGGACTGGTGACTGCGTGGGTTTGGCTGGTGACTGCGTGGGTTGGTGACTGCGGGTTGGGCTGGTGACTGCGCGGGTTTGGCTGGTGACTGCGTGGCTGGTGACCGCGCGTGGGTTGGGCTGGTGACCGCGTGGGCTGGTGACTGGTGGGCTGGTGACTGGTGGGTTGGTGATCGCGTGGGTTTGTTTGGTGACTGTGTGGTTTGGCTGGTGACTGCGTGGGTTGGGTTGGTGGACTGCGTGGGTTTGACTGGTGATTGCGTGGGCTGGGCTGGTGACTGCGTGGGCTGGGGACCGTGGGCTGGCTGGTGACTGCGTGGGTTTGGTTGGTGACTGTGTGGGCTTGGCTGGTGACTGCCTGGGCTATGACCGCGTACAGGATGACTGGCGCGGGGTTTGGTGATGCCTGCTGGTGACTGGGGGCTGGTGACTGCGTGCGGTTTGGTTGGTGACTGTGTGGGCTGGTGACTGCGCAGGCTGGTGATTGCGTGGCGGGTCAGATCATGGGCTGGTGACTGTGTGGGTTTGGTTGGTGACTGTGTGGGTTGGTGACTGCGTGGCTGGGTGGGTTGTGGGGGTGGTGACTGGGCGTGGGGTGGTGACTGCGTGGGTTGGGTGGGGTGGTGACTGCGTGGGGTGGTGACTGCCTGCTGGGTGGGGGTGGTGACTGCGTGGGGTGGTGACTGCGTGGGTTTGGTTGGTGACTGTGTATTGCGTGGGCTTGGGTGGGTGGTGACTGCGAGGCTGGTGACGGGGCTGGGCTGGGCTGAGACTGCGTGGGTGGTGACTGCGTGGGGTGGGTGGGTGGTGACTGGGGTGGGCTGGTGACTCTGGGGCTGGGTGGGGGTGGTTTAAGTCTTCTGGTGGTATTTGCGTGGGGTGGTGACTCCGTGGTTGGGTGGGGGTGGAATGACTGCGCTCTGGTGGGTGGGTGGGGTGGTGGACTGCGTGGGCTGGGTGGGTATGAAAAATGGTGGGCTGGGTGGTCGACTGCATGGGTGGTGGACTCTGGGGTGGGTGGGGCAGTGACTGAAAAAATTGGGTGGGCTAAGAACGTGGGGTGGTGGGGTGGTGACTGCGTGGGGTGGTGACACCAGTGGGGTGGGTGGGGGACTGCGTGGGTGGGTGGGGTGGTGACTGCGTGGGTTGGGTGGGTTGGTGACTGCGTGGGTTGGGTGGGGTGGTGACTGCGTGGGGTGGGTGGGGTGGTGACTGCGTGGGTTGGGTGGGGTGGTGACTGCGTGGGTGGGTGGGGTGGTGACTGCGTGGAGTGGGTGGGGTGTCTGCGTGGGGTGGTGACTGCGTAGGCTGGGTGGGTGGTGACTGCGTGGGTGGTGACTGCGTGGGGTGGTGACTGCGTGGGGTGGGTGGGGTGGTGACTGGGGTGGGTGGGTGGTGACTGCGTGGGGTGGGTGGGGTGGTGACTGCGTGGGTTGGGTGGGGTGGTGACTGCGTGGGTTGGGTGGGGTGGTGACTGGCATGGGGTGGTGACTGCGTGGGTTTAGGTGGGGCTGGTGACTGCGTGGTGGTGACTGCGTGGGTTTGGGGGGTTGGTGACTGCGTGACTGCGTGGGCTGGGTGGGGTTTGTACCTGCGTGGGTTGGGTGGGGCAGTGACTGCGTGGGGTGGGTGGTGGGTGGTGACTGCGTGGGGTGGTGTGGGTGGTGGGTGGTGACTGCGTGGGTTGGGTGGGGGGTGACTGCGTGGGCTGGGTGGGGTGGTGACTGCGTGGTGACTGTGGGTGGGTGGGCTGGTGACTGCGTGGGTTGGGTGGGTTTGGTGACTGCGTTGGGTGGGGTGGTGACTGCGTGGTGGTGGGTGGGCTGGTGACTGCGTGGGGTGGTGGGTGGGGACTGCATGGGGTGGTGACTGCGCGGGCTTGGGTGGGGGTGGTGACTGCGTGGGTTGGGTGGGGCTGGTGACTGCGTGGGGTGGTGACTGCGTGGGTTGGGTGGGTTGGTGACTGCGTGGGTTGGCTGGGTTGGTGACCCGGTGGTGACTGCTGGGGTGGGTGGGGTGGTGACTGCGTGGGGTGGTGACTGCGTGGGGTTGGGGTGGGTGGTGGTGGGTGGGGTGGTGACTGCGTGGGTTGGGTGGGGTGGTGACTGTGTGGGCAATGGGTGGGGTGGTGACTGCATGGGTTGGGTGGGGTGGTGACTGCGTGGGGTGGTGACTGCGTGGGGTGGGTGGGGTGGTGACTGCGTGGGGTGGTGACTGCGTGGGTTGGGTGGGGTGGTGACTGCGTGGTGACTGCGTGGGTTGGGTGGGTTGGTGACTGCGTGGGGGTGGGTGGTGACTGCATGGGTTGGGTGGGGTGGTGACTGCGTGGGTTGGGTGGGGTGGTGACTGCGTGGGTTGGGTGGGTGGTGACTGCGTGGGTTGGGTGGGGTGGTGACTGCGTGGTGACTGCGTGGGTTGGGTGGGTTGGTGACTGCGTGGGTTGGTGACTGCGTGGGTTGGGTGGGGGTGGTGACTGCGTGGGTTGGGTGGGTTGGTGACTGCGTGGGTTGGGTGGGGGTGGTGACTGCGTGGGCTGGGTGGGTTGGTGACTGCGTGGGCTGGTGACTGTGTGGGTTGGTGGGTTGGTGACTACGTGGGTTGGTGACTGTGGGCTGGTGGGTTGGTGACTGCGTGGGTTGGGGTGGTGACTGGGGGTTGGGTGGGGTGGTGACTGCGTGGGTTGGGTGGGGTGGTGACTGCGGGGGTGGGATGGTGACTGCGTGGGGAGTTGGGTGGGGGTGGTGACTGCGGGGGTTGGGTGGGTTGGTGACTGCGTGGGTTGAGTGGTGACTGCGTGGGTTTGGGTGGTGACTGCGTGGGTTGGGTGGGGTGGTGACTGCGTGGGTTGGTGACTGCGTGGGTTGGGTGGGTTGGTGACTGCGTGGGCTGGTGACTGCGTGGGTTGAGTGGGGTTGGTGACTGCGTGGGCTGGAGTGGGTTGGTGACTGGGGGCTGGTGGGGTGGGGCGTGGTTTAAGTGGGTGGTGGCGTGGGAGTGACTGCGTGGGTTGGGTGGGGTGGTGACTGCGTGGGTTGAGTGGGTTGGTGACTGCGTGGGTTGAGTGGGGGTGGTGACTGCGTGGGGTGGTGACTGCGTGGGTTGGGTGGGGTGGTGACTGCGTGGGTTGAGTGGGTTGGTGACTGCGTGGGTTGAGTGGGTTTAGTGACTGCGTGGGTTTGAGTGGGGTGGTGACTGGGGTGGGGTGGTGACTGCGTGGGGTGGGTGGGGTGGTGACTGCGTGGGTTGGGTGGGGTGGTGACTGCGTGGGCTGGTGACTGCGTGGGTGGGTGGGTTGGTGACTGCGTGGGTTGGTGACTGCGTGGGTTGGGGGTGGTGACTGCGTGGGTTGGGTGGGGTGGTGACTGCGTGGGTTGGGTGGGGTGGTGACTGCGTGGGGTGGGTGGGGGTGGTGACTGCGTGGGTTGGGTGGGTTGGTGACCGCGTGGGTTGGTGACTGCGTGGGTTGGGTGGGTTGGTGACTGCGTGGGTTGGTGACTGCGTGGGTTGAGTGGGTGGTGACTGCGTGGGTTGGGTGGGTGGTGACTGTGTGGGTTGGGTGGGGTGGTGACTGCGTGGGTTGGTTGGGGTGGTGACTGCGTGGGTTGGGTGGGGTGGTGACTGCGTGGGCTGGGTGGGGTGGTGACTGCGTGGGTTGGTTGGGGGGTGGTGACTGCGTGGGTTGGGTGGGGTGGTGACTGCGTGGGTTGGGTGGGGTGGTGACTGCGTGGGTTGGTGACTGCGTGGGTTGGTTGGGGTGGTGACTGCGTGGGCTGGGTGGGTTGGTGACTGCGTGGGTTGGGTGGGGGCTGGTGACTGCGTGGGCTGGTGACAGCGTGGGTTGGGTGGGGGTTTAGTGGTGGTGACTGCGTGGGCTGGTGACTGCGGGGGGTGACTGCGTGGAGTGGGTAAATGGTGACTGCGTGGGCTGAGTGGGTTGGTGACTGCGTGGGCTGGGTGGGGTGGTGACTGCGTGGGTTGGGTGGGGTGGTGACTGCGTGGGGTGGGTGGGGTGGTGACTGGTGGGTGGGTGGGTTGGTGACTGCGTGGGTTGGTGACTGCTGTGGGTTGGGTGGGTTGGTGACTGCGTGGGCTGGTGACTGCGTGGGTTGAGTGGGCTGGTGACTGCGTGGGCTGAGTGGGCTGGTGACTGCGTGGGTTGGGTGGGGTGGTGACTGCGTGGGTTGGGTGGGGTGGTGACTGCGTGGGTTGAGTGGGTTGGTGACTGCGTGGGGGTTGATCAGTGGGGTGGTGACTGCGGGGGTGGGTGGGGTGGTGACTGCGTGGGGTGGGTGGGGTGGTGACTGCGTGGGCTGGGTGGGTGGTGACTGGTGACTGCGTGGGTTGGGTGGGGTGGTGACTGCGTGGGTTGGGTGGGGTGGTGACTGCGTGGGGTGGTGGGCTGCGACGTGGGGTTGGGTGGGGTGGTGACTGCGTGGGTTGGGTGGGGTGGTGACTGCGTGGGGTGGGTGGGGTGGTGACTGCGTGGGTTGGTGGGAGTGGTGACTGCGTGGGGTGGGTGGGGTGGTGACTGCGTGGGTGGGTGGGGGTGGTGACTGCGTGGGTTGGGTGGGGTGGTGACTGCGTGGGTTGGGTGGGGTGGTGACTGCGTGGGTTGGGTGGGGTGGTGACTGCGTGGGCTGGGTGGGGTGGTGACTGCGTGGGTTGGGTGGGGTGGTGACTGCGTGGGGTGGTGACTGCGTGGGCTGGGTGGGGTGGTGACTGCGTGGGTGGTGACTGCGTGGGGTGGTGACTGCGTGGGGTGGTGACTGCGTGGGTTGACTGCGTGGGTGGTGACTGCGTGGGGTGGGTGGGGTGGTGACTGCGTGGGCTGGGTGGGGTGGTGACTGCGTGGGTTGGGTGGGGTGGTGACTGCGTGGGTTGGGTGGGGGTTGGTGACTGTGGGGTGGTGACTGCGTGGGTTGAGTGGGCTGGTGACTGCGTGGGTGGTGACTGGTGGGTTGTGGGGTGACCTGCGTGGGTTGGGTAAGGGTGGTGACTGCGTGGGGTGGGTGGGGTGGTGACTGCGGGGTGGTGACTGCGTGGGTGGGTTGGTGACTGCGTGGGTTGGGTGGGGTGGTGACTGCGTGGGTTGGGTGGGTTGGTGTGCGTGGTGACTGCGTGGGCTGGGTGGTGGTGACTGCGTGGGTTGGGTGGCTGGTGACTGCGTGGGTTGGGTGGGGTGGTGACTGCGTGGTGGTTGGGTGGGCTGGTGACTGCGTGGGTGGTGGGTGGGGACTGCATGGGGTGGTGACTGCGTGGGTTGGGTGGGGGTGGTGACTGCGTGGGTTGGTGTGGGGTGGTGACTGCGTGGGTTGGGTGGGCTGGTGACTGCGTGGGTTGGCTGGGGTGGTGACTGCGTGGGTGGTGACTGCGTGGGGGGTGGGGTGGTGACTGCGTGGGTGGTGACTGCGTGGGGTTGGGTGGGGTGGTGGGTGGGTGGGGTGGTGACTGCGTGGGTTGGGTGGGGTGGTGACTGCGTGGGTTGGGTGGGGTGGTGACTGCATGGGTTGGGTGGGGTGGTGACTGCGTGGGGGTGGTGACTGCGGGGGTGGGTGGGGTGGTGACTGCGTGGGGTGGTGACTGCGTGGGTTGGGTGGGGTGGTGACTGCGTGGGACTGGTGGGTTGGGTGGGTTGGTGACTGCGTGGGTTGGGTGGGGTGGTGACTGCGTGGGTTGGGTGGGGTGGTGACTGCGTGGGTTGGGTGGGGTGGTGACTGCGTGGGTTGGGTGGGTGGTGACTGCGTGGGTTGGGTGGGGTGGTGACTGCGTGGGTTGGGTGGGGTGGTGACTGCGTGGGGTGGGTGGGTGGTGACTGCGTGGGTTGGGTGGGTTGGTGACTGACTGGTGACTGCGTGGGTTGGGTGGGTTGGGTGGGTTGGTGACTGCGTGGGTTGGGTGGGGTGGTGACTGCGTGGGGTGGGTGGGGTGGTGACTGCGTGGGTTGGGTGGGTTGGTGACTGCGTGGGTTGGTGACTGTGGGGTTGGGTGGGTTGGTGACTGCGTGGGCTGGTGACTGCGTGGGTTGAGTGGGTTGGTGACTGCGTGGGTTGAGTGGGTTGGTGACTGCGTGGGTTGGGTGGGGTGGTGACTGCGTGGGTTGGGTGGGGTGGTGACTGCGTGGGTTGAGTGGGTTGGTGACTGCGTGGGTTGAGTGGGGTGGTGACTGCGTGGGTTGGTGACTGCGTGGGTTGAGTGGGTTGGTGACTGCGTGGGTTGAGTGGGTTGGTGACTGCGTGGGTTGAGTGGGGTGGTGACTGCGTGGGTTGGGTGGGTTGGTGACTGCGTGGGTTGGTGACTGCGTGGGTTGGGGGTTGGTGACTGCGTGGGTTGGTGACTGCGTGGGTTGAGTGGGTTGGTGACTGCGTGGGTTGAGTGGGTTGGTGACTGCGTGGGTTGAGTGGGGTGGTGACTGCGTGGGTTGGGTGGGGTGGTGACTGCGTGGGGTGGTGACTGCGTGGGGTTGGGTGGGGTGGTGACTGCGTGGGTTGAGTGGGTTGGTGACTGCGTGGGTTGAGTGGGGTGGTGACTGCGTGGGGTGGTGACTGCGTGGGTTGGGTGGGGGTGGTGACTGCGTGGGTTGAGTGGGTTGGTGACTGCGTGGGTTGAGTGGGTTGGTGACTGCGTGGGTTGAGTGGGGTGGTGACTGGTGGGGTGGTGACTGCGTGGGGTGGGTGGGGTGGTGACTGCGTGGGGTGGGTGGGGTGGTGACTGCGTGGGTTGGGTGGGTTGGTGACTGCGTGGGTTGGTGACTGCGTGGGTTGGGTGGGTTGGTGACTGCGTGGGTTGGTGACTGCGTGGGTTGAGTGGGTTGGTGACTGCGTGGGTTGGGTGGGGTGGTGACTGCGTGGGTTGGGTGGGGTGGTGACTGCGTGGGGTGGGTGGGGTGGTGCCTGCGTGGGTTGGGTGGGTTGGTGACTGCGTGGGTTGGTGACTGCGTGGGTTGGGTGGGTTGGTGACTGCGTGGGTTGGTGACTGCGTGGGTTGAGTGGGTTGGTGACTGCGTGGGTTGAGTGGGTTGGTGACTGCGTGGGTTGGGTGGGGTGGTGACTGTGTGGGTTGGGTGGGGTGGTGACTGCGTGGGTTGGTTGGGGTGGTGACTGCGTGGGTTGGGTGGGGTGGTGACTGCGTGGGTTGGGTGGGGTGGTGACTGCGTGGGTTGGTTGGGGTGGTGACTGCGTGGGTTGGGTGGGGTGGTGACTGCGTGGGTGGGGTGGTGACTGCGTGGGTTGGGTGGGGTGGTGACTGCGTGGGTTGGTTGGGGTGGTGACTGCGTGGGGTGGGTGGGGTGGTGACTGCGTGGGTTGGGTGGGTTGGTGACTGCGTGGGTTGGTGACAGCGTGGGTTGGGTGGGTTGGTGACTGCGTGGGTTGGTGACTGCGTGTGTTGAGTGGGTTGGTGACTGCGTGGGTTGGTGACTGCGTGGGTTGAGTGGGTTGGTGACTGCGTGGGTTGAGTGGGTTGGTGACTGCGTGGGTTGGGTGGGGTGGTGACTGCGTGGGTTGGGTGGGGTGGTGACTGCGTGGGGTGGGTGGGGTGGTGACTGCGTGGGTTGGGTGGGTTGGTGACTGCGTGGGTTGGTGACTGTGGGGTTGGGTGGGTTGGTGACTGCGTGGGTTGGTGACTGCGTGGGTTGAGTGGGTTGGTGACTGCGTGGGTTGAGTGGGTTGGTGACTGCGTGGGTTGGGTGGGGTGGTGACTGCGTGGGTTGGGTGGGGTGGTGACTGCGTGGGTTGAGTGGGTTGGTGACTGCGTGGGTTGAGTGGGGTGGTGACTGCGTGGGGTGGGTGGGGTGGTGACTGCGTGGGGTGGGTGGGGTGGTGACTGCGTGGGTTGGGTTGGTTGGTGACTGCGTGGGTTGGTGACTGCGTGGGTTGGGTGGGTTGGTGACTGCGTGGGTTGGTGACTGCGTGGGTTGAGTGGGTTGGTGACTGCGTGGGTTGAGTGGGTTGGTGACTGCGTGGGTTGAGTGGGGTGGTGACTGCGTGGGTTGGGTGGGGTGGTGACTGCGTGGGGTGGTGACTGCGTGGGTTGGGTGGGGTGGTGACTGCGTGGGTTGAGTGGGTTGGTGACTGCGTGGGTTGAGTGGGGTGGTGACTGCGTGGGGTGGTGACTGCGTGGGTTGGGTGGGGGTGGTGACTGCGTGGGTTGAGTGGGTTGGTGACTGCGTGGGTTGAGTGGGTTGGTGACTGCGTGGGTTGAGTGGGGTGGTGACTGCGTGGGGTGGTGACTGCGTGGGGTGGGTGACTGCGTGGGGTGGGTGGGGTGGTGACTGCGTGGGTTGGGTGGGTTGGTGACTGCGTGGGTTGGTGACTGCGTGGGTTGGGTGGGTTGGTGACTGCGTGGGTTGGTGACTGCGTGGGTTGAGTGGGTTGGTGACTGCGTGGGTTGAGTGGGTTGGTGACTGCGTGGGTTGAGTGGGGTGGTGACTGCGTGGGTTGGGTGGGGTGGTGACTGCGTGGGTTGGGTGGGGTGGTGACTGCGTGGGTTGGGTGGGGTGGTGACTGCGTGGGTTGGGTGGGGTGGTGACTGCGTGGGTTGGTGACTGCGTGGGTTGGCTGGGGTGGTGACGGCGTGGGTTGGTTGGGGTGGTGACTGCGTGGGTTGGGTGGGGTGGTGACTGCGTGGGTTGGTGACTGCGTGGGTTGAGTGGGTTGGTGACTGCGTGGGTTGAGTGGGTTGGTGACTGCGTGGGTTGGGTGGGGTGGTGACTGCGTGGGTTGGGTGGGGTGGTGACTGCGTGGGTTGAGTGGGTTGGTGACTGCGTGGGTTGAGTGGGGTGGTGACTGCGTGGGTTGGGTGGGTTGGTGACTGCGTGGGTTGAGTGGGGTGGTGACTGCGTGGGTTGAGTGGGGTGGTGACTGCGTGGGTTGGGTGGGTTGGTGACTGCGTGGTGACTGCGTGGGTTGGGTGGGTTGGTGACTGCGTGGTGACTGCGTGGGTTGGGTGGGTTGGTGACTGCGTGGTGACTGCGTGGGTTGGGTGGGTTGGTGACTGCGTGGTGACTGCGTGGTGACTGCGTGGGTTGGGTGGGTTGGTGACTGCGTGGTGACTGCGTGGGGTGGTGACTGCGTGGGGTTGAACTCACAGCAGACGGGTCCACGTTGGCCATCACCAGAAACACCCCGGCCTGCTCTGCGTTGCTGATCCACATCTTGGAACCGTTGATGACGTAATAGTCCCCATGTTTGTCAGCACGCGTCTTCAGAGAGAAGGCATCGCTCCCCGACTCTGCTTCTGACAGGCAGAAACTACCAACCTACAGGACAACAAGGTATCATTACATGGACAGGTCTGGATCTACCAACCTACAGGACAACAAGGTATCATTACATGGACAGGTCTGGATCTACCAACCTACAGGACAACAAGGTATCATTACATGGACAGGTCTGGATCTACCAACCTACAGGACAACAAGGTATCATTACATGGACAGGTCTGGATCTACCAACCTACAGGACAGGACAACAAGGTATCATTACATGGACAGGTCTGGATCTACCAACCTACAGGACAACAAGGTATCATTACATGGACAGGCAGAAACTACCAACCTACAGGACAACATGGACAGGTCTGGATCTATCAACCTACAGGACAACAAGGTATCATTACATGGACAGGTCTGGAACTACCAACCTACAGGACAACAAGGTATCATTACATGGACAGGCAGAAACTACCAACCTACAGGACAACAAGGTATCATTACATGGACAGGCAGAAACTACCAACCTACAGGACAACAAGGTATCATTACATGGACAGGCAGAAACTACCAACCTACAGGACAGGACAACAAGGTATCATTACATGGACAGGTCTGGATCTACCAACCTACAGGACAACAAGGTATCATTACATGGACAGGCAGAAACTACCAACCTACAGGACAACAAGGTATCATTACATGGACAGGTCTGGATCTACCAACCTACAGGACAACAAGGTATCATTACATGGACAGGCAGAAACTACCAACCTACAGGACAGGACAACAAGGTATCATTACATGGACAGGTCTGGATCTACCAACCTACAGGACAACAAGGTATCATTACATGGACAGGTCTGGATCTACCAACCTACAGGACAGGACAACAAGGTATCATTACATGGACAGGTCTGGATCTACCAACCTACAGGACAACAAGGTATCATTACATGGACAGGTCTGGATCTACCAACCTACAGGACAACAAGGTATCATTACATGGACAGGTCTGGATCTACCAACCTACAGGACAACAAGGTATCATTACATGGACAGGTCTGGATCTACCAACCTACAGGACAACAAGGTATCATTACATGGACAGGTCTGGATCTACCAACCTACAGGACAACAAGGTATCATTACATGGACAGGTCTGGAACTACCAACCTACAGGACAACAAGGTGTCAGCATCATTACATGGACAGGTCTGGAACTACCAACCTACAGGACAACAAGGTGTCAGCATCATTACATGGACAGGTCTGGAACTACCAACCTACAGGACAACAAGGTATCAGCATCATTACATGGACAGGTCTGGAACTACAGGACAACAAGGTGTCAGCATCATTACATGGACAGGTCTGGAACTACAGGACAACAAGGTGTTAGCATCATTACATGGACAGGTCTGGAACTACAGGACAACAAGGTATCAGCATCATTACATGGACAGGTCTGGAACTACAGGACAACAAGGTGTCAGCATCATTACATGGACAGGTCTGGAACTACAGGACAGGACAACAAGGTATCAGCAGCATTACATGGACAGGTCTGGAACTACAGGACAACAAGGTGTCAGCATCATTACATGGACAGGTCTGGAACTACAGGACAACAAGGTGTCAGCATCATTACATGGACAGGTCTGGAACTACAGGACACCAAGGTATCAGCATCATTACATGGACAGGTCTGGAGCTACAGGACAACAAGGTGTCAGCATCATTACATGGACAGGTCTGGAACTACAGGACAACAAGGTGTCAGCATCATTACATGGACAGGTCTGGAACTACAGGACACCAAGGTATCAGCATCATTACATGGACAGGTCTGGAACTACAGGACAACAAGGTGTCAGCATCATTACATGGACAGGTCTGGAACTACAGGACAGGACAACAAGGTGTTAGCATCATTACATGGACAGGTCTGGAACTACAACCTACAGGACAACAAGGTGTCAGCATCATTACATGGACAGGTCTGGAACTACAGGACAACAAGGTGTCAGCATCATTACATGGACAGGTCTGGAACTACAGGACAGGTCTGGACAACAAGGTGTTAGCATCATTACATGGACAGGTCTGGAACTACAGGACAACAAGGTGTCAGCATCATTACATGGACAGGTCTGGAACTACAACAAGGTGTCAGCATACATGGACAAACAAGGTATCAGCATCATTACATGGACAGGTCTGGAACTACAGGACAACAAGGTGTCAGCATCATTACATGGACAGGTCTGGAACTACAGGACAACAAGGTGTCAGCATCATTACATGGACAGGTCTGGAACTACAGGACAACAAGGTGTCAGCATCATTACATGGACAGGTCTGGAACTACAGGACAACAAGGTCAGCATCATTACATGGACAGGTCTGGAACTACAGGACAACAAGGTAACTACAGGACAACAAGGTCAGCATCATTACATGGACAGGTCTGGAACTACAGGACAACAAGGTATCAGCATCATTACATGGACAGGTCTGGAACTACAGGACAACAAGGTGTCAGCATCATTACATGGACAGGTCTGGAACTACAGGACAACAAGGTGTCAGCATCATTACATGGACAGGTCTGGAACTACAGGACAACAAGGTGTCAGCATCATTACATGGACAGGTCTGGAACTACAGGACAACAAGGTGTCAGCATCATTACATGGACAGGTCTGGAACTACAGGACAACAAGGTATCAGCATCATTACATGGACAGGTCTGGAACTACAGGACAGGACAAGGTGTCAGCATCATTACATGGACAGGTCTGGAACTACAGGACAACAAGGTGTCAGCATCATTACATGGACAGGTCTGGAACTACAGGACAGGACAACAAGGTGTCAGCATCATTACATGGACAGGTCTGGAACTACAGGACAGGACAACAAGGTGTACAGGACATCATTTACATGGACATGGAACAGGTCTGGAACTAGGACAACAAGGTGTCAGCATCATTACATGGACAGGTCTGGAACTACAGGACAGGACAACAAGGTATCAGCATCATTACATGGACAGGTCTGGATCTACAGGACAGGACAACAAGGTATCAGCATCATTACATGGACAGGTCTGGAACTACCAACCTACAGGACAACAAGGTGTCAGCATCATTACATGGACAGGTCTGGAACTACAGGACAACAAGGTGTCAGCATCATTACATGGACAGGTCTGGAACTACAGGACAACAAGGTGTCAGCATCATTACATGGACAGGTCTGGAACTACAGGACAACAAGGTAGCAGGACAACAAGGTGTCAGCATCATTACATGGACAGGTCTGGAACTACAGGACAACAAGGTATCAGCATCATTACATGGACAGGTCTGGAACTACAGGACAACAAGGTATCACAACAAGGTCTGGAACTCAGCATCATTACATGGACAGGTCTGGAACTACAGGACAACAAGGTATCAGCATCATTACATGGACAGGTCTGGAACTACAGGACAACAAGGTGTCAGCATCATTACATGGACAGGTCTGGAACTACAGGACAACAAGGTGTCAGCATCAACATGGACAGGTCTGGAACTACAGCATCATTACATGGACAGGTCTGGAACTACAGGACAACAAGGTGTCAGCATCATTACATGGACAGGTCTGGAACTACAGGACAACAAGGTGTCAGCATCATTACATGGACAGGTCTGGAACTACAGGACAACAAGGTGTCATTACATGGACAGGTCTGGAACTTGTCAGCATCATTACATGGACAGGTCTGGAACTACAGGACAACAAGGTGTCAGCATCATTACATGGACAGGTCTGGAACTACAGGACAGGACAAGGTATCAGCATCATTACATGGACAGGTCTGGAACTACAGGACAGGACAAGGTGTCAGCATCATTACATGGACAGGTCTGGAACTACAGGACACAACAAGGTGTCAGCATCATTACATGGACAGGTCTGGAACTACAGGACAGGACAACAAGGTGTCAGCATCATTACATGGACAGGTCTGGAACTACAGGACAACAAGGTATCAGCATCATTACATGGACAGGTCTGGAACTACAGGACAACAAGGTATCAGCATCATTACATGGACAGGTCTGGAACTACCAACCTACAGGACAACAAGGTGTCAGCATCATTACATGGACAGGTCTGGAACTACAGGACAACAAGGTATCAGCATCATTACATGGACAGGTCTGGAACTACAGGACAACAAGGTGTCAGCATCATTACATGGACAGGTCTGGAACTACAGGACAACAAGGTGTTAGCATCATTACATGGACAGGTCTGGAACTACAGGACAACAAGGTATCAGCATCATTACATGGACAGGTCTGGAACTACAGGACAACAAGGTGTCAGCATCATTACATGGACAGGTCTGGAACTACAGGACAACAAGGTGTCAGCATCATTACATGGACAGGTCTGGAACTACAGGACAACAAGGTATCAGCATCATTACATGGACAGGTCTGGAACTACAGGACAACAAGGTATCAGCATCATTACATGGACAGGTCTGGAACTACAGGACAACAAGGTGTCAGCATCATTACATGGACAGGTCTGGAACTACAGGACAACAAGGTATCAGGACATCATTACATGGACAGGTCTGGAACTACAGGACAACAAGGTGTTAGCATCATTACATGGACAGGTCTGGAACTACAGGACACCAAGGTGTCAGCATCATTACATGGACAGGTCTGGAACTACAGGACAACAAGGTGTCAGCATCATTACATGGACAGGTCTGGAACTACAGGACAACAAGGTGCATCATTACATGGACAGGTCTGGAACTACATGGACAGGTCTGGAGCTACAGGACAACAAGGTGTCAGCATCATTACATGGACAGGTCTGGAACTACAGGACAACAAGGTATCAGCATCATTACATGGACAGGTCTGGAACTACAGGACAACAAGGTATCAGCATCATTACATGGACAGGTCTGGAACTACAGGACAACAAGGTGTCAGCATCATTACATGGACAGGTCTGGAACTACAGGACAACAAGGTGTCAGCATCATTACATGGACAGGTCTGGAACTACAGGACAACAAGGTGTCAGCATCATTACATGGACAGGTCTGGAACTACAGGACAACAAGGTGTCAGCATCATTACATGGACAGGTCTGGAACTACAGGACAACAAGGTGTCAGCATCATTACATGGACAGGTCTGGAACTACAGTATAGGACAACAAGGTGTCAGCATCATTACATGGACAGGTCTGGAACTACAGGACAACAAGGTGTCAGCATCATTACATGGACAGGTCTGGAACTACCAACCTACAGGACAACAAGGTGTCAGCATCATTACATGGACAGGTCTGGAACTACAGGACACCAAGGTATCAGCATCATTACATGGACAGGTCTGGAACTACAGTACCATTTATCAGCCAAAACATTATATCCACCCTGTATTCAAGATCCTGTTGTGTCTCAACCAATCGTAGGCACAATATAAAAACAGCTGTAAAATATGGTCCAAGATACACCACAAGAAGAAGAAACAGCTGTAAAATATGGTCCACAGATACAACACGAAGAAGAAACAGCTGTAAAATATGGTCCAAGATACAACACGAAGAAGAAGAAGAAACAGCTGTAAAATATGGTGCAAGATACAACACGAAGAAGAAACAGCTGTAAAATATGGTCCAAGATACAACACGAAGAAGAAGAAACAGCTGTAAAATATGGTTCAAGATACAACACGAAGAAGAAGAAACAGCTGTAAAATATGGTCCAAGATACAACACGAAGAAGAAGAAACAGCTGTAAAATATGGTCCAAGATACAACACGAAGAAGAAGAAACAGCTGTAAAATATGGTCCAAGATACAACACGAAGAAGAAGAAACAGCTGTAAAATATGGTCCAAGATACAACACGAAGAAGAAGAAACAGCTGTAAAATATGGTCCAAGATACAACACGAAGAAGAAACAGCTGTAAAATATGGTGCAAGATACAACACGAAGAAGAAACAGCTGTAAAATATGGTCCAAGATACAACACGAAGAAGAAGAAGAAACAGCTGTAAAATATGGTCCAAGATACAACACGAAGAAGAAACAGCTGTAAAATATGGTCCAAGATACAACACAAAGAAGAAGAAGAAGCAGCTGTAAAATATGGTCCAAGATACAACACGAAGAAGAAACAGCTGTAAAATATGGTCCAAGATACAACACGAAGAAGAAACAGCTGTAAAATATGGTCCAAGATACAACAACGAAGACTGTAAAATATGGTCCAAGATACAACACGAAGAAGAAGAAGAAACAGCTGTAAAATATGGTCCAAGATACAACACGAAGAAGAAGAAGAAACAGCTGTAAAATATGGTCCAAGATACAACACGAAGAAGAAGAAGAAACAGCTGTAAAATATGGTCCAAGATACAACACGAAGAAGAAGAAACAGCTGTAAAATATGGTGCAAGATACAACACGAAGAAGAAGAAGAAACAGCTGTAAAATATGGTGCAAGATACAACACGAAGAAGAAACAGCTGTAAAATATGGTCCAAGATACAACACGAAGAAGAAGAAGAAACAGCTGTAAAATATGGTCCAAGATACAACACGAAGAAGAAACAGCTGTAAAATATGGTCCAAGATACAACACGAAGAAGAAACAGCTGTAAAATATGGTCCAAGATACAACACGAAGAAGAAGAAGAAACAGCTGTAAAATATGGTCCAAGATACAACACGAAGAAGAAGAAGAAACAGCTGTAAAATATGGTCCAAGATACAACACGAAGAAGAAGAAACAGAGTGAAGAATGAAGCAGGTTTTTCTCTAGGACTTTACCTGTACTTAGCTCTATTCAGTTTATTTTATTTTTTTATCCTGAAAAACTCCCCAGTACTTTACGATTACAAGCATACCCATAACATGATGCATTAAAAAAAATCCCAATTGAATCCATTTTAAATTCAGGCTGTACCTCTCACTACCCTTAAATCAAAACACAGATGCATTACTTCTCACTACCCTTAAATCAAAACACAGATGCACTACCTCTCACTACCCTTAAATCAAAACACAGATGCACTACCTCTCACTACCCTTAAATCAAAACACACTACCTCTCACTACCCTTAAATCAAAACACAGATGCACTACCTTTCACTACCCTTAAATCAAAACACAGATGCACTACTTCTCACTACCCTTAAATCAAAACACAGATGCACTACTTCTCACTACCCTTAAATCAAAACACATAGATACACACAACCTCTCACTACCCTTAAATCAAAACACAGATGCACTACCTCTCACTACCCTTAAATCAAAACACAGATGCACTACCTCTCACTACCCTTAAATCAAAACACAGATGCACTACCTCTCACTACCCTTAAATCAAAACACAGATGCACTACTTCTCACTACCCTTAAATCAAAACACATAGATACACACAACCTCTCACTACCCTTAAATCAAAACACAGATGCACTACCTCTCACTACCCTTAAATCAAAACACAGATGCACTACTTCTCACTAGCCTTAAATCAAAACGCACTACCTCTCACTACCCTTAAATCAAAACACAGATGCACTACCTTTCACTACCCTTAAATCAAAACACAGATGCACTACTTCTCACTACCCTTAAATCAAAACACATAGATACACACAACCTCTCACTACCCTTAAATCAAAACACAGATGCACTACCTCTCACTACCCTTAAATCAAAACACAGATGCACTACCTCTCACTACCCTTAAATCAAAACACAGATGCACTACCTCTCACTACCCTTAAATCAAAACACAGATGCACTACTTCTCACTACCCTTAAATCAAAACACATAGATACACACACCTTTCACTACCCTTAAATCAAAACACAGATGCACTACCTTTCACTACCCTTAAATCAAAACACAGATGCACTACTTCTCACTACCCTTAAATCAAAACACATAGATACACACAACCTCTCACTACCCTTAAATCAAAACACAGATGCACTACCTCTCACTACCCTTAAATCAAAACACAGATGCACTACCTCTCACTACCCTTAAATCAAAACACAGATGCACTACCTCTCACTACCCTTAAATCAAAACACAGATGCACTACTTCTCACTACCCTTAAATCAAAACACATAGATACACACAACCTCTCACTACCCTTAAATCAAAACACAGATGCACTACCTCTCACTACCCTTAAATCAAAACACAGATGCACTACTTCTCACTAGCCTTAAATCAAAACGCACTACCTCTCACTACCCTTAAATCAAAACACAGATGCACTACTTCTCACTACCCTTAAATCAAAACACACTACCTCTCACTACCCTTAAATCAAAACACAGATGCACTACTTCTCACTACCCTTAAATCAAAACACATAGATACACACTACATCTCACTACCCTTAAATCAAAACACAGATGCACTACTTCTCACTACCCTTAAATCAAAACACATAGATACACACTACTTCTCACTACCCTTAAATCAAAACACACTACTTCTCACTACCCTTAAATCAAAACACACTACCTCTCACTACCCTTAAATCAAAACACACTACCTCTCACTACCCTTAAATCAAAACACACTACCTCTCACTACCCTTAAATCAAAACACACTACCTCTCACTACCCTTAAATCAAAACACACTACCTCTCACTACCCTTAAATCAAAACACACTACCTCTCACTACCCTTAAATCAAAACACACTACCTCTCACTACCCTTAAATCAAAACACACTACCTCTCACTACCCTTAAATCAAAACACACTACCTCTCACTACCCTTAAATCAAAACACACTACCTCTCACTACCCTTAAATCAAAACACATAGGCCACATCCTTCCTCTCAGGCTAGAAAGCCGTTGAATGAAATCAATACGACACGCAACCTGTTAAATCAAAACACACTACCTCTCACTACCCTTAAATCAAAACACACTACCTCTCACTACCCTTAAATCAAAACACACTACCTCTCACTACCCTTAAATCAAAACACACTACCTCTCACTACCCTTAAATCAAAACACACTACCTCTCACTACCCTTAAATCAAAACACACTACTTCTCACTACCCTTAAATCAAAACACATAGGCCACATCCTTCCTCTCAGGCTAGAAAGCCGTTGAATGAAATCAATACGACACGCAACCTGTTAAATCAAAACGCACTACCTCTCACCACCCTTAAATCAAAACGCACTACCTCTCACCACCCTTAAATCAAAACGCACTACCTCTCACCACCCTTAAATCAAAACACACTACCTCTCACCACCCTTAAATCAAAACACACTACCTCTCACCACCCTTAAATCAAAACACACTACCTCTCACCACCCTTAAATCAAAACACACTACCTCTCACCACCCTTAAATCAAAACACACTACCTCTCACTACCCTTAAATCAAAACACACTACCTCTCACCACCCTTAAATCAAAACACACTACCTCTCAACCTGTTAAATCACTCACCATGTCTGTTGACAGCTGGCTGAGATACCGCTCTTTCTGGGCCGCGGTCCCCAGCTTGGCGAACAGCGTGTTGATGAGGGTGTTCTGGATGTCACACAGCACGGCCACGGAGGCGTCCACTTTGGCCAGCTCCTCAATGACCAGGATGGAGGAGAAGAACGTGGAGCCGGTGCCTCCGTACTCTGGGTCGATCTCTATGCCCATCAGCTGGGAAGTGACAATGAATCATCTGACAAATTAATGGGGAATACTCAGGTACATACAGCAGGGCAGTGTCCTTTTGGACAACAGGGTAGTGTCCTTTTGGACAACAGGGCAGTGTCCTTTTGGACAACAGGGCAGTGTCCTTTTGGACAACAGGGCAGTGTCCTTTTGGACAACAGGGCAGTGTCCTTTTGGACAACAGGGCAGTGTCCTTTTGGACAACAGGGCAGTGTCCTTTTGGACAACAGGGCAGTGTCCTTTTGGACAACAGGGCAGTGTCCTTTTGGACAACAGGGCAGTGTCCTTTTGGACAACAGGGCAGTGTTCATTTTGACAACAGGGCAGTGTTCATTTTGACAACAGGGCAGTGTTCATTTTGACAACAGTCCATTTAGCTTTAAATTTGACCCCCACTTCAAGTTGGTTCTAAATGGGTCCTTTTACATGGAAATGTCCCTATGAGCTTCACGTTGGTTCTAAATGGCTCCTTTCACATGGAAATGCCCCTATGAGCTTCACGTTGGTTCTAAATGGGTCCCTTTACATGGAAATGCCCCAATGAGCTTCACGTTGGTTCTAAATGGGTCATTTTACATGGAAATGCCCCTATGAGCTTCACGTTGGTTCTAAATGGGTCATTTTACATGGAAATGCCCCTATGAGCTTCACGTTGGTTCTAAATGGGTCCTTTTACATGGAAATGCCCCTATGAGCTTCACGTTGGTTCTAAATGGGTCCTTTTACATGGAAATGCCCCTATGAGCTTCACGTTGGTTCTAAATGGGTCCTTTCACATGGAAATGCCCCTATGAGCTTCACGTTGGTTCTAAATGGGTCCTTTTACATGGAAATGTCCCTATGAGCTTCACGTTGGTTCTAAATGGGTCCTTTTACATGGAAATGCCCCTATGAGCTTCACGTTGGTTCTAAATGGGTCCTTTCACATGGAAATGCCCCTATGAGCTTCACGTTGGTTCTAAATGGGTCCTTTTACATGGAAATGTCCCTATGAGCTTCACGTTGGTTCTAAATGGGTCCTTTCACATGGAAATGCCCCTATGAGCTTCACGTTGGTTCTAAATGGGTCCTTTCACATGGAAATGCCCTGAGCCTAAATGACCATAGGTAGGTAAAGAAGAGAAACACATACCCCTGTTCAAAGAGTGACTTTATCACTTCCGGGTCCATGAGAGAGTTTTCGTCCATCTTCGACACAAACGGGGCAAGACGCTCCTGTGCAAACTTGTTCACTGTTCAAATGTGGGACATTAAAATGAAATGCAATGTGACTTTAATGAATTGAACTTACATAAAACCAAATTCATGACAAATTAGACCAATCCATAGCATGATCCAGTCTGTGTATTAAATCTTATTGGTTGGTTTTAGTGCTAGCTATATATAATCACACAAAGTCAAAAGTTTGGACACACCTACTCATTCCAGGGTTTTTCCAGGCATTCCTCGTGAAGCTGGTTGAGAGAACACCATGAGTGTGTAAAGCTGTCAGGCAAAGGGTGGATACTTAAGAATGTAAAATATAACATTATTTGATTTGTTTAACACTTTTTTCGCTTACTACATGATTCCATGTGTGTTATTTCATAGTTGTGATGTCTTCACTGTTATTCTACAATGTAGAAAATAGTAAAAAATAAATAAAAAACTTGAATGAGTAGGTGTGTCCAAACCTTTGACTGGTATTGTATGTGATATATATATATATATATACTTTGTTGCCTACTGTATATCCGGCTAAGAGCTATTTGGTATTGTATGTAACATATATATATATATACTTTGTTGCTCTGCCTACTGTATATCCGGCATGCTCCAACTCACCAGCATCCCTCATCATCCCCTCCTCCTCAGAATATGTCTGTAGTGGAGGGTAGGAGATCCCCAGAGCAGCAGCCTGCTCTGCAGACATGTCTGGTTGGGTGGATCTGTTCCGCAGCCCATGTTGGCACACACTCCATGGTCGGGACACCTGCCTACCAACCTGAAATAACACAGTTACATTTTCGCTGATGGATGACACGATACAACTTGAGGTGTCTAGGCAAAAAGTTTCCACTCTACTCAATCCCCCCCAAAAAAGATTTGTCCCGGCTACCCAAACTCCTTGTTCGGGCAGCCATCCATTTGATTAAATCCATTTGAATTCAATCCCTTTTGGACAGCACCCCTTGTGATTTGTACCAAACCTTTCACACACATTTGCCCGTCGTAGAAGTGCTCAGAAAGTGACTTTTTGGACATGAATGCCAAAACATTCAAGAGCTAAAGGTGACCTATTCTGCATACCCCACCATACCATGAGACATCCATGTCTTCATCACCAGAAAAAATAAACAGTTGAGTTTGACTTCATAAAAGCTTAAAAACAGGGTTGTCAATAAAAAATAAAATAAAAATTGACCATTTAATTTTTATTAAAATTTTTTATTTACCTTAAATATAAATCATCTACAAAAGCATTAATTCATTTTTAAGTAGTATTTCCAATTTGATTCCCATTTTAGTACTTTTATCCGCCAAAACATTATACCCACCCTGTACTCAAGATCATGTTGCCTCAACCAATGGTGGGCACAAGTAGGGCTACAAAATATGGCAATATGGTTGGAGGTTCAGACATCACAGAACGTTGACTTCAATGGGAATATCTGTAGTTTTAAATTATACTGTCAATCCTCCACAGGAAACCTATTGACATCATAGAAATACTAGAATAGACATCACCGTTTTACGTTGCTATTCAACAGTGGGTGGACCGGCAGCCATATTTGTGGTAGTAATTAGAAGAAAATATTTTGATTACATTTTAAATTTCAATGGTGTACCAGCTAAATTACAGTGGTCTGACGGGATAGGTATATTCTATAATTTCTATGATTGAAATGACCCACCCTGTAGTCAAGAGCATGTTGTGTCTCAACCGATGGCGGGCACAAGTAGGGCTACAATATATGCGAATTTGGAGAGAGACAGAAAAAAAAAATCGTAGTTTATGCGGTTTTAGATCATTGACGTTAAAAAAATGTATATATATATATTTTTTGAAATTATAGAATAGTTTGACAACCCTGTTTGTAAGCTTTTATGATATTAAACTCAACCGTTTATTTGTTTTTCCAGTAGTGAAGACACGCATGTCTCATGCAAAGTGGGGTATGCAGAATAGGTCAACTTTGAGCACCTTTTAGCTCTTGAATGTTTTGGCACTCAGTTAAAAACATAAAAGTCACTTTCTGAGCACTTCTAAAATGGACAAGCTAGCGACAATAGAGAACTGGAACAATTCAGTTTGAGTCGTCAGGCAACAAAAATATATCCATATACTCCAGCATGAGTGACTGAGAGAGAGTGGTGGCTATATAGGACAAGATAAAAAGCAGTGACACAGGCAGGATGGGATGGGATAGACATTTGGGATAGACCAGATGGGATAGACATTTGGGATAGACCAGATGGGATTTGGGATAGACCAGATGGGATAGACATTTGGGATAGACCAGATGGGATAGACATTTGGGATAGACCAGATGGGATAGACATTTGGGATAGACCAGATGGGATAGACCAGATGGGATAGACCAGATGGGATAGACATTTGGGATAGACCAGATGGGATTTTGGGATAGACATTTGGGATAGACCAGATGGGATAGACATTTGGGATAGACCAGATGGGATAGACATTTGGGATAGACCAGATGGGATAGACATTTGGGATAGACCAGATGGGATAGACATTTGGGATAGACCAGATGGGATAGACATTTGGGATAGACCAGATGGGATAGACATTTGGGATAGACCAGATGGGATAGACATTTGGGATAGACATTTGGGATAGACCAGATGGGATAGACATTTGGGATAGACCAGATGACCAGGATAGACCAGATGGGATAGACATTTGGGATAGACCAGATGGGATGGGATAGACCAGATGGGAT
Source organism: Oncorhynchus keta (assembly GCF_023373465.1). Taxonomy (NCBI): domain Eukaryota; kingdom Metazoa; phylum Chordata; class Actinopteri; order Salmoniformes; family Salmonidae; genus Oncorhynchus; species Oncorhynchus keta. The sequence goes on along the minus strand of NW_026290870.1, from coordinate 110,246 downwards.
AGACATTTGGGATAGACCAGATGGGATAGACATTTGGGATAGACCAGATGGGATCATTTCTTCATCAGTAACTTGTGGTTTAACTGACGCAGGCGGTAACTAACTAGCTAACGTTATGTCATGTTTATTATCATGCAGCCAACGCGTTGTGTGATCGCAGGTTACGAAATGGGGTAATTTAAAGTTACAAAAAAAAACCCCACTCACTATCTAAGTTCGTATTTCTAATGAAGTATGACTACACAAAGACAACATATCCTAAAAACAACAATGTGAACGAAGAAACCGCTTTTGCATGACTTATTCGTCTCACCTTTGAGAAGCACCTGATCAAGGGCGAAGCCATGTTTTTCTCTTGTTTACATCTGAGTGTGTTCACTTTCCTATTGACCGGGTGAAACAGCGACCGTGGAACGATTCTCGCATCTTTCACTCTGGCAGAACGTGATCAGCTTTTACTCGTGTCTTCAATTTTATATACGCAGGGTATCTTTAATCAAATAAACATGTTTCTCGAGGCAAACCCCTTTCTCTTTCTGCTGTTGTATTTCCAACTAGGAGCTTTTCACTGACAGTCAGCTCTGTGCTTCTGAAATGGGAGTCATTTTACTGTTGCATAGCTACTATAACACATAGAGCTCCCTGCTCTCTCTCTCTCTCTCTTTGTTTTAGCACAACCACATAACATTAACTTGTCATCACATATATTGTGATTGTCTAGATCGTGTTTGAAATGTCCATCTTGACATCGGTCTTAGAATTAACATAAGAACGGATGGGAAAGCGTAAGTTGTCGTGTATATATATATATTTTTTTACGGTGCTGTGATTGAAGACCAGCTGGTAAGTAAAATGTCTAGCTCACATTACTAACGTGATATTAACTAACGTTAACGAGCAACGCCGGTAGTAGTGGAGTTATGGGCGGTGTATCAACATGCTGCGTGAGATGTTATGAGATGTTTTGGGGTGACAAAATACTTATCATCGTGACTGACTGCCCACATAATGGTTTATGGTTATGGCTCGTCTTTGATCATGACTCTCAGTTCCATTACATTGAAAGAGTCACTGGATGAAGGCGTTTTCTGTAAGGGAGAGTTTATTAATAAGAGCCGCGACGTCCGGTCTGAACATTAACCGCATAGCTGTACGGTTTTTGGAATCATAATAACCGTATCTTTCATATCGGGCGAAAAAATAATTAAGTTGTTAAACTGACACGCCTTTATTGGGTTAGATTCCCACACGGCCGTATTTACACGTTACTGCATCTAACCTGTGTCTAAACGGAAGACCGATGCCACAAAATGTTTTCACTGAAAAATACTGGCGGCTGCAGCGGTTAAAAACACTGTACAATGTTTATTTTGCATTTGTGAAATTATTTTGTTGTGCTATCAAAAGTCGAGCGATTTATGTTTCAAGAACCGTACCGCACTCGATTCACGTTTAGATGGGAGTCTTTGGCTGTTTTGGCATCCAGAGACATTATTTTAATTTACCCTTGTAAGAACAAATTCTTATTTTCAATGACAGCCTAGGAACAGTCGGTTAACTGTCTGTTCAGGGGCAGAACGACAGTCAGCTTGGGGATTTGAACTTGCAACCTTCCAGTTATTAGCCCAACATTCTAACCACTAGGCTACTTTGCCGCCCCTTAAACAGAACATCTAAATTCTTTGGACTATGGAGTTAGGCTCATTTAGTCCAATATCTGGCTAAAGATTATGGCATACATGCAGTGGTATTGTAACAATGTGATGATCATGTGGTTCATTATGTTAAATATTCAAATCCTCACAGATTACTGCACCTGTACATAGCCCACCTATAATTTAGCCCAAACAACTACCTCTTTCCCAACTGTATTTATTTTATTTATTTATTTATTTTGCTCCTTTGCACCCCATTATTTTTATTTATACTTTGCACCATTCTTCCATTGCAAAACTACCATTCCAGTGTTTTACTTGCTATATTGTATTTACTTTGCCACCATGGCCTTTTTTTGCCTTTACCTGCCTTCTCACCTCATTTGTTCACCTTGTATATAGACTTGTTTATACTGTATTATTGACTGTATGTTTGTTTTACTCCTCTGTGTAACTCTGTGTCGTTGTATCTGTCGAACTGCTTTGCTTTATCTTGGCCAGGTCGCAATTGTAAATGAGAACTTGTTCTCAACCTGGTTAAATAAAGGTGAAATAAAAATAAAATAAAAAAAGCAGGTAGCCTAGTGGTTGGAGCGTTGGACTAGTAACCGAAAGGTTGCAAGATCAAATCCCCGAGCTGACGAGGTACAAATCTGTCATTCTGCCCCTGAACAAGGCAGTTAACCCACTGTTCCTAGACCAGTTAACCCCACTGTTCCCCGGTAGGCCATCATTGTAAATAAGAATGTGTTCTTTATTTAGTTAAATAAATGTTGTTTTTAAAAAAAATATATTATTGCCTTATTTTACAGGTTTCGGGGAGTGATCAGAAGTCATCATAAAACACCCCATCTTGCCAAATGGATGATGATCTAAAACCTCTGGATTTCATAAAGGACTTTCAAGAGTACCTGACGCAGCAAACGCACCATGTCAACATGATCTCGGGCTCTGTCGGTGGGGAGATAGAGCCCGACCACCTCCAAGCCGGTGAGACCGTTATGAACACTATCAGAGTCATTTACTTTTAACTCGTGATGTATATATATTTTTTTAAATCGCCCACAAAATAAGCCATATCCCTCATTTTTCTTTGGGAAGTGAAACCAGTGGAACAGGACCCAGCGCTACGGGGAAAAACCTAACAGGGGTTTGAACGTGTTTATTTAGTGGCGATGGGCCGTCATCTGAAAGGGGTCCTCTGGAGGAGCAATGAGTGGTTTTTATGTTTACGTAACGGATGTGAAACGGCTAGCTTAGTTAGCGGTGGTGCGCGCTAAATAGCGCTTCGATCAGTGACGTCACTCGCTCTGAGACCTTGAAGTAGTGGTTCCCCTTTGCTCTGCAAGGGCCGCGGCTTTTGTGGAGCGATGGGTAAACGATGCTTCGTGGGTATCAGTTGTTGATGTGTGCAGATGGTCCCTGGTTCGCGCCCGGGTATGGGGCGAGGGGACGGTCTAAAGTTATACTGTTACATTTAGATACCATATTGTGGAGATATTAACGTAACATAGATGACACTAATGCATCTCAAGTGATCCTCTCATATCTTTCGAGCACCAGACATAAACAGGACTGCGCCACAAATGGTTTCTGACTAGATTGTCTTGTCATAGATCAATGTAAAAATGTGATTTTACAAATCCTGCTTCCAGATAAATTCTGATTTGAGCTACAGACCTAGGCTTTTTTTGTGTGTCAGTGAGGTTGGGTATTTTTAGAGGTATCAATTTCTGTATCAATGTCCGGGTGAAAGAATTTGACTGTAAAGTATCTATTTAATTCTGTGTGTTGTCGTCTCCTCTCCCGATAGTAGCAGCTCTCCCAGACAGTGATCATCACAATGGGTCCGTGGAAGTCTCTCTGGACGACGGCTCTGGGCTGCTGGTGGACGGCTTCCAGAGGACCTTCGACGGCAAGCTCAAGTGTAGCTACTGCAGCTACGCCAGTAAAGGCACCGCTCGCCTGATAGAGCACATCAGAATTCACACAGGTAAAAATGGACCGGCCCATCTGGCATTTGCCCAACATGCCAGATGGTCAGTCCGCCCCTTTGCACCGCCCATATAGTTAGGATCTTTAAAAAAAAAAAAGTTTTTTTAAAACTTGTATTTATATTGTGTGACGTTACATTTTAATGGATGTTGGAGTTGTGCCGAGATGTTCAAATAAACCTAAACATTCCCTCTTTGTTGATTTGACAGGAGAGAAGCCTCACCGCTGCCAGCTGTGTCCCTTTGCCTCTGCCTACGAGCGCCACCTTGAGGCCCACATGCGCTCCCACACGGGAGAGAAGCCCTACAAGTGTGACCTCTGCTCCTTCCGTTGCAGCGACCGCAGCAACCTGTCCCACCACCGCCGGCGCCGCCACAAGCTTTTACCCATGAAGGGGGCGGGGCTGCCCGCCTTCCTGTCCAACAAGAAGATGCTGAACGTCCTACAGAAGAAGAGTGGCAGCTCCCTGGGCCTGGGAGGCTACAGCAGACACCTCCTCATCAACTTCAGCCCTCCCTCCATGGTGGTGGGGAAACCAGACTACCTGAACCACGAGGGGTACGAGAGCGATGTGAAGGACCATGGGACTGGAGGAGGAGGAGGAGCCAGCAGGGATGTCAACAGTGACATGATGGTGGACAACAATCCTCTGAACCAGCTGTCTACGCTGGCAGGCCAGTTGTCCAACCTCCCCCCAGTGGACCAGACCCCTGTGTCTCCTGACAGACTGTCCTGTAACGACGTTAAGCCGTTCCTCATCCAGCAGGCCTCCGGTGCACCGATTGCAGTGTCAGTATCTTTGTCCACCAGTCAAAGTGGTGCCCACCACCACCACTACCACCACCACCACCACCAGACCTCCTCCCCAACCGGCCCCGAGGACCTCCAACCGCCTGCAGGCCATAGCAGGAACTACAGCCCCAGCCCTGTGGACCCAGAACCCAGCAGTGAGCACAGTGCACACACACGCACCAGCTCAGCGAGCATTAGTAACAGCCAGCCCAGTACCCCTGCCCTGCTCGGTAGCACACAGCACCCAGACCCACAGATGCTGCACAGCTGCCAGCACTGCGACACCTACTTCTCCGACAACATCCTGTATACCGTTCACATGGGTTGCCACGGCTACGAGAACCCTTTCCAGTGTAATGTCTGCGGCTGTGAGTGCAGGAACAAGTATGACTTCGCCTGCCACTTCGCTCGCGGGCAGCACACGCAGTGACTGACTTCCACGGTAACCCGGGAGATGAATTCGAACGATGTTTGGCGGCTCACAGAGAGAATTAACTTATTCCCGTGTTTATGATAATCAGGGATCAGAGCGATTCTGATCTAGATTTTATTGTATAGTTTTTTTTTTTTTTTATGATATAACTTAGAGAGTGAGTGTTACTTTGAAATGAGGAATTGATGTTTTTATAAATGGGAACGCAATCTGGAGGTTGGAGACATTTATCACGTGTCCTCCTCGGTGCCGTCTGAGAATTTAAAGAAAGTCACTTCTTATTTTTAAAATGTAACCTTTTATTTAACGAGGCAAGTTGGGTTAAGAACAAATTCTTATTTACAATGACGGCCTACCCCCCTGGGGCCAAACCTTGACGAGGCTGGGCCAATTGTGTACTGCTCTATGGGGATCCTAATCACGGCCGGATGTTATACAGCCTGGATTTGAACCAGGGACTGTTGTGACGTCTCTTAGCACCTTGATGCAGTGCCTTAGACCGCTGCGCCACACGAGAGCCCGACTCTGAATTAGTTACATACATATTGGTGATGTTACATGCGAGTGACTAAACTCATAGTTTAAATAGCGATTAGCAAGGTATCTGTGACTAGAGTTTAAACAGTTTTGGCCTTATCTTTTATTTTAATTTATTTTATTTGACCTTTTTTTAACCAGGTAGGCTAGTTGAGAACAAGTTCTCATTTACAACTGCGACCTGGCCAAGATAAAGCAAAGCAGTGCGACACAAACAACAACACAGAGTTACACATGGAATAAACAAACATTCAGTCAAAAACACAATAGAAAAAGTCTACATACAGTGTTGTGTAAATGGTGTGAGGAGTTAAGGCATGAAGCAAGTACAAGCCCATTGGTCCAAATAGGTGCTCATCAACATTGACAAACAGACAGGCTTTATTATACATTGTGTATAGTAGTGTCTCACTTTGTTGTGAGTGTAAAAACGTAACATTATATCAACGGCTTGAAGTGAATGACATCTGTGCATATTGATGCTTTCAGCTTAGACATTATTTCACTCTGTAATTTACTCTGCACTGTTCCACATTCAGATTGATTCCATGTGTTCTCTGTTCCACATTTAGATTGATTCCATGTGTTCTCTGTTCCACATTCAGATTGATTCCATGTGTTCTCTGTTCCACATTCAGATTGATTCCATGTGTTCTCTGTTCCACATTCAGATTGATTCCATGTGTTCTCTGTTCCACATTCAGATTGATTCCATGTGTTCTCTGTTCCACATTCAGATTGATTCCATGTGTTCTCTGTTCCACATTCAGATTGATTCCATGTGTTCTCTGTTCCACATTCAGGTTGATTCCATGTGTTCTCTGTTCCACATTCCAGTTGATTCCATGTGTTCTCTGTTCCACATTCAGATTGATTCCATGTGTTCTCTGTTCCACATTCCAGTTGATTCCATGTGTTCTCTGTTCCACATTCAGGTTGATTCCATGTGTTCTCTGTTCCACATTCAGGTTGATTCCATGTGTTCTCTGTTCCACATTCCGGTTGATTCCATGTGTTCTCTGTTCCACATTCCGGTTGATTCCATGTGTTCTCTGTTCCACATTCCGGTTGATTCCATGTGTTCTCTGTTCCACATTCCGGTTGATTCCATGTGTTCTCTGTTCCACATTCGGTTGATTCCATGTGTTCTCTGTTCCACATTCAGATTGATTCCATGTGTTCTCTGTTCCACATTCAGATTGATTCTATGTGTTCTCTGTTCCACATTCAGATTGATTCCATGTGTTCTCTGTTCCACATTCAGATTGATTCCATGTGTTCTCTGTTCCACATTCCGGTTGATTCCATGTGTTCTCTGTTCCACATTCAGATTGATTCCATGTGTTCTCTGTTCCACATTCAGATTGATTCCATGTGTTCTCTGTTCCACATTCCGGTTGATTCCATGTGTTCTCTGTTCCACATTCCGGTTGATTCCATGTGTTCTCTGTTCCACATTCAGATTGATTCCATGTGTTCTCTGTTCCACATTCCGGTTGATTCCATGTGTTCTCTGTTCCACATTCAGATTGATTCCATGTGTTCTCTGTTCCACATTCCGGTTGATTCCATGTGTTCTCTGTTCCACATTCAGATTGATTCTATGTGTTCTCTGTTCCACATTCAGACATCCTCTGTTGCTGCCAATCCCATAATTTCTTACCTTCAGCTAGCCTTACTGATTCATATTACCTGGTGCTCTTTAGCTAATACCTCCTCAATGAACAATGATCTGGAGCTGAAATACCATTTGCGTTCCGAGACAAATCATTCGGACTTGGATAAATCGTATTTCATCAAAAGGCCAAAGTATTCTTCTGAACCTGTTTTTAAAAAGTATTTCAAAGTATTTCACATAAAAGTTGTAGCAGTGTTGGAAAATGATTGTGGTCCTTACAGTCAAAAACGAAAAACACCACCCCTCCCTGAGTATTGAAATGATTGTGGTCCTTACAGACAGTAACGTAACACCACCCCTCCTGAGTATTGAAATGATTGTGGTCCTTACAGAAGTATTCTAACACCACCCCTCCTGAGTATTGAAATGATTGTGGTCCTTACAGACAGTAACGTAACACCACCCCTCCCTGAGTATTGAAATGATTGTGGTCCTTACAGACAGTAACGTAACACCACCCCTCCCTGAGTATTGAAATGATTGTGGTCCTTACAGACAGTAACGTAACAGCACCCCTCCCTGAGTATTGAAATGATTGTGGTCCTTACAGACAGTAACGTAACACCACCCCTCCCTGAGTATTGAAATGATTGTGGTCCTTACAGACAGTAACGTAACACCACCCCTCCCTGAGTATTGAAATGATTGTGGTCCTTACAGACAGTAACGTAACAGCACCCCTCCCTGAGTATTGAAATTATTGTGGTCCTTACAGACAGTAACGTAACACCACCCCTCCCTGAGTATTGAAATGATTGTGGTCCTTACAGACAGTAACGTAACACCACCCCTCCCTGAGTATTGAAATGATTGTGGTCCTTACAGACAGTAACGTAACAGCACCCCTCCCTGAGTATTGAAATGATTGTGGTCCTTAGACAGTAACGTAACACCACCCCTCCCTGAGTATTGAAATGATTGTGGTCCTTACAGACAGTAACGTAACACCACCCCTCCCTGAGTATTGAAATGATTTGCACAGATCAGAGCCTGGAGTTTGTTTTTCATATTGTATGTTAAAAGGGTTTCCTGTGTGTTTTCTGGAAACATAGATTGATGTAGCAGTGTCTAATGGTCCCTGTAGATTATTATATTTATTGGAGTGGTGTTTTCTATGCAGTGATCTAGGATGTGTAGGATTTAGGCCCTCTATAAAACCAAATACAGTGGTTACATATTCAGCCACCAATTGTGCAAGTTCTCCCACTTAAAAAGATTAGAGAGGCCTGTAATTTTTTTCATCATAGGTACACTTCAACTATGACAGACAAAATTAGAAGAAAAAAAAAATCCAGAAAATCACATTGTAGGATTTTTTAAATGAATTTATTTGCAAATTATGGTGGAAAATAAGTATTTGGTCACCTACAAACAAGCAAGATTTGTGTCTCTCACAGACCGGGGTCATTCATTCCTGTTATGCAGTGCCTTTTCTGTCCCCAGGACATAACACCTCTTATTCACTGTAGAATGTGGTTTCCAAAGGGCTTTAAATAGAAAGGTACGTGTCCTTTTCCATAAAAACACAAAACATGTCGATCTCAATGGGCATTATTATTTGCATTTTTTGACCATTTTGTTTTCAGTGGATGATGACATCACAATCGGGAAGTGTCCATAGCAACGCAACGCTACATTAAGTATCAACACTCGGTTCACATCTACATTTTAATGTTTCGTGATGTTAGTCAGTACGGTCTCACTCTTAAAATGTCCCCCGCTGTTCGGCTAAATTAGATGAACATTTGATCATTTCAAATTGTGTTTGACAGAACAGTAAAAAAATTATCTTCAAGTGGGCACCATTATGCTAGCTGGATCTTGATCACTCACAGTGCTACGGCTAAGTTAGCCTCCACATTTCCACCTTGCTAGGTTCCACATTTCCACCTTGCTAGGTTCCACCCAGTGCTACGGCTAAGTTAGCCTCCACATTTCCACCTTGCTAGGTTCCAACCAGTTCCTCCACATTTCCACCTTGTTAGGTTCCACCTTGCTAGGTTCCACCCAGTGCTACAGCTTTAGCCTCCACATGTCCACCCTGTTAGGTTCCACCTTGCTCGGTTCTGCTAAGTTAGCCTCCACATTTCCACCCTGTTAGGTTCCACCCAGTGCTACGGCTAAGTTAGCCTCCACATTTCCACCTTGCTCGGTTCCACCCAGTGCTACGGCTAAGTTAGCCTCCACATTTCCACCCTGTTAGGTTCCACCTTGCTAGGTTCCACCCAGTGCTACGGCTAAGTTAGCCCCCACATTTCCACCCTGTTAGGTTCCACCTTGCTAGGTTCCACCCAGTGCTACGGCTAAGTTAGCCTCCACATTTCCACCTTGCTCGGTTCCACCCAGTGCTACGGCTAAGTTAGCCTCCACATTTCCACCCTGTTAGGTTCCACCTTGCTAGGTTCCACCCAGTGCTACGGCTAAGTTAGCCTCCACATTTCCACCTTGCTCGGTTCCACCCAGTGCTACGGCTAAGTTAGCCTCCACATTTCCACCTTGCTCGGTTCCACCCAGTGCTACGGCTAAGTTAGCCTCCACATTTCCACCCTGTTAGGTTCCACCTTGCTAGGTTCCACCCAGTGCTACGGCTAAGTTAGCCTCCACATTTCCACCCTGTTAGGTTCCACCCAGTGCTACGGCTAAGTTAGCCTTTTCCACCCTGTATATGCACCTAACAGGTTGGACATTTTGTCAGAAAAATAAAGAAATGTAATTACTAACGTCAAAGTCTATGACTATTTCCATAGAATCAATGAAAGTTACATAATGGCTGTCATCCATCCCTGGTTATCTGTGTCATTTTATTCTGTCATAAGGAGGAAGGTATCTTGCAATGAGATCCCGTTTCTCTTTGTTGAAGACGTCCACGGCTCTGGTCACGACCCGCTCCACCTCCACGTCCTCTCCCCGGGTTAAGGGAAGGCCGCGGAGAACCTGTCTCCGCAGGTCCTGGAGAAATGTGGTTTTGGATTCATTGAAGTCGGCTGCCAGAGACCTCATCCTCTCTGGGGGAAGTTGATGTTCTGAACATAGAGGATGAAGAGTTGTGATTTACTGATAAAGAAGTAAAGGGAGGTAGTGAGTCAAGAAACATTCTACTTAGAAACATACAATATAAATCATTCATTCTCTCTGCTTTTATTTTACCTTTATTTAACCAGGCAAGTCAGTGAAGAACAAATTCTTATTTTCAATGACGGCCTGGGAACAGTGGGGTTAACTGCCTGTTCAGGGGCAGAACGACAGATTTGTACCTTGTCAGCTCGGGGGTTTGAACTTGCAACCTTCCGGTTACTAGTCCAACGCTCTAACCACTAGGCTACCCTGCCGCCTCTACATTCTAACCACTAGGATGCCCTGCCGCCCTCTACACTCTAACCACTAGGCTACCCTGCCGCCCTCTACACTCTAACCACTAGGCTACCCTGCCACCTCTACACTCTAACCACTAGGCTACCCTGCCGCCCTCTACACTCTAACCACTAGGCTACCCTGCCGCCCTCTACACTCTAACCACTAGGCTACCCTGCCACCTCTACACTCTAACCACTAGGCTACCCTGCCGCCCTCTACACTCTAACCACTAGGCTACCCTGCCGCCCTCTACACTCTAACCACTAGGCTACCCTGCCGCCCTCTACACTCTAACCACTAGGCTACCTTGCCACCACTAGGCTACCCTGCCGCCTCTACACTCTAACCACAAGGCTACCCTGCCACCACTAGGCTACCCTGCCGCCTCTACACTCTAACCGCTAGGCTACTACATGCCTTGCCACTATTACCTCTTGATTATGTTTTATTTTTTAAAAGTTAGACTCAGCCAGATGATGTTTAAACAAGATTTTGAGATGAGCGCGAGGCAAGACGTTACTGCCATGTTCTCACACAGTCGAGAGTGTGTTACGAGGGGAGCTTCACGCTGCTACGACGTGGTTGGTACAGGTCCACCCCCTGGCACGCCTGGCATTCCGTTCAGAGTCGCTAAGTACTCTCAGCCGGCAAACTGTATCAGTGTGTGTGTGTGTGTGTGTGGGCTTTAAGGATCACAGTAAGGATGAATACTGACCTCTGGCCTCCTGCATGGCCTGTGAGACCAGGCGTCTGCAGGCCTGGTCAGCCTGGTGGACCACACTGGACACACAGCTCTGACGGTCAGCCTCCTACAGAATATAGAATACACCACAGCTCTGAGGGTCAGCCTCCTATAGAATATAGAATACACCACAGCTCTGAGGGTCAGCCTCCTATAGAATATAGAATACACCACAGCTCTGAGGGTCAGCCTCCTACAGAATATAGAATACACCACAGCTCTGAGGGTCAGCCTCCTACAGAATACACCACAGCTCTGAGGGTCAGCCTCCTACAGAATATAGAATACATCACAGCTCTGAGGGTCAGCCTCCTACAGAATATAGAATACACCACAGCTCTGAGGGTCAGCCTCCTACAGAATATAGAATACACCACAGCTGTGAGGGTCAGCCTCCTACAGAATACACCACAGCTCTGAGGGTCAGCCTCCTACAGAATACACCACAGCTCTGACGGTCAGCCTCCTACAGAATATAGAATACATCACAGCTCTGAGGGTCAGCCTCCTACAGAATATAGAATACACCACAGCTCTGAGGGTCAGCCTCCTACAGAATATAGAATACACCACAGCTCTGAGGGTCAGCCTCCTACAGAATATAGAATACACCACAGCTCTGAGGGTCAGCCTCCTACAGAATATAGAATACACCACAGCTCTGAGGGTCAGCCTCCTACAGAATATAGAATAAACCACAGCTCTGAGGGTCAGCCTCCTATAGAATACACCACAGCTCTGAGGGTCTGCCTCCTACAGAATATAGAATACACCACAGCTCTGAGGGTCAGCCTCCTACAGAATATAGAATACACCACAGCTCTGAGGGTCAGCCTCCTACAGAATATAGAATACACCACAGCTCTGAGGGTCAGCCTCCTACAGAATATAGAATACACCACAGCTCTGAGGGTCAGCCTCCTACAGAATATAGAATACACCACAGCTCTGAGGGTCAGCCTCCTATAGAATCCACCACAGCTCTGAGGGTCAGCCTCCTACAGAATATAGAATACACCACAGCTCTGAGGGTCAGCCTCCTACAGAATATAGAATCCACCACAGCTCTGAGGGTCAGCCTCCTACAGAATATAGAATACACCACAGCTCTGAGGGTCAGCCTCCTACAGAATATAGAATACACCACAGCTCTGAGGGTCAGCCTCCTACAGAATACACCACAGCTCTGAGGGTCAGCCTCTTATAGAATACACCACAGCTCTGAGGGTCAGCCTCCTATAGAATATAGAATACACCACAGCTCTGAGGGTCAGCCTCCTACAGAATATAGAATACACCACAGCTCTGAGGGTCAGCCTCCTACAGAATATAGAATACACCACAGCTCTGAGGGTCAGCCTCCTACAGAATATAGAATACACCACAGCTCTGAAGGTCAGCCTCCTATAGAATACACCACAGCTCTGAAGGTTAGCATCCTACAGAATATAGAATACACCACAGCTCTGAGGGTCAGCCTCCTACAGAATATAGAATACACCACAGCTCTGAGGGTCAGCCTCCTACAGAATATAGAATACACCACAGCTCTGAAGGTCAGCCTCCTATAGAATACAGAATACACCACAGCTCTGAAGGTCAGCCTCCTATAGAATACACCACAGCTCTGAAGGTTAGCCTCCTACAGAATATAGAATACACCACAGCTCTGAGGGTCAGCCTCCTACAGAATATAGAATACAGCAGAGGTCATGTTAACATGGTCAATGTTGTCCTGGACTGGACTCAGTGGGTTCCATGAACTAACAGAACATACCTGCTGCTCAGTGTTGTCCTGGACTGGACTCAGTGGGTTCCATGAACTAACAGAACATACCTGCTGCTCAGTGTTGTCCTGGACTGGACTCAGTGGGTTCCATGAACTAACAGAACATACCTGCTGCTCAGTGTTGTCCTGGACTGGACTCAGTGGGTTCCATGAACTAACAGAACATACCTGCTGCTCAGTGTTGTCCTGGACTGGACTCAGTGGGTTCCATGAACTAACAGAACATACCTGCTGCTCAGTGTTGTCCTGGACTGGACTCAGTGGGTTCCATGAACTAACAGAACATACCTGCTGCTCAGTGTTGTCCTGGACTGGACTCAGCGGGTTCCATGAACTAACAGAACATACCTGCTGCTCAGTGTTGTCCTGAACTGGACTCAGTGGGTTCCATGAACTAACAGAACATACCTGCTGCTCAGTGTTGTCCTGGACTGGACTCAGTGGGTTCCATGAACTAACAGAACATACCTGCTGCTCAGTGTTGTCCTGGACTGGACTCAGCGGGTTCCATGAACTAACAGAACATACCTGCTGCTCAGTGTTGTCCTGGACTGGACTCAGTGGGTTCCATGAACTAACAGAACACACCTGCTGCTCAGTGTTGTCCTGGACTGGACTCAGTGGGTTCTCCAACGCAGTGGAGATCACCTTCACCAACCTTTGGCTGAAGGAGAGGGTGAAACACAAGGTTAATATACATAAATAGTATCATTTGATTACGTTAACGTCACATTTCCTGTCTGATTACTTGGATCGGACGGGACCACAGTGTCTCCTGACCCCTCCTGTCTCAGCCTCCAGTATTTATGCTACAGTAGTTTATGTGTCGGGGGGCTAGGGTCAGTCTGTTATATCTGGAGTACTTCTCCTGTCTTATCCGGTGTCCTGTGTGAATTTAAATATGCTCCCTCTAATTCTCTCTCTCTCGGAGGACCTGAGCCCCAGGACCATGCCTCAGGACTACCTGGCATGATGAATCCTTGCTGTCCCAATTCCACCTGACTGTGCTGCTGCTCCAGTGTCAACTGTTCTGCCAGTGATTATTATTATTTGACCATGCTGGTCATTTATGAACATTTGAACATCTTGGCCATGTTCTGTTATAATCTCCACCCGGCACAGCCAGAAGAGGACTGGCCACCCCACATAGCCTGGTTCCTCTCTAGGTTTATAATCTCCACCCGGCACAGCCAGAAGAGGACTGGCCACCCCTCATAGCCTGGTTCCTCTCTAGGTTTCTAATCTCCACCCGGCACAGCCAGAAGAGGACTGGCCACCCCTCATAGCCTGGTTCCTCTCTAGGTTTCTAATATTCCACCTGGCACAGCAAGAAGAGGACTGGCCACCCCTCATACCCTGGTTCCTCTCTAGGTTTCTAATCTCCACCTGGCACAGCCAGAAGAGGACTGGCCACCCCTCATAGCCTGGTTCCTCTCTGGGTTTATAATCTCCACCTGGCACAGCCAGAAGAGGACTGGCCCACCCCTCATAGCCTGGTTCCTCTCTAGGTTTATAATCTCCACCTGGCACAGCCAGAAGAGGACTGGCCACCCCACATAGCCTGGTTCCTCTCTAGGTTTCTAATCTCCACCCGGCACAGCCAGAAGAGGACTGGCCACCCCTCATACCCTGGTTCCTCTCTAGGTTTCTAATCTCCACCTGGCACAGCCAGAAGAGGACTGGCCACCCCTCAGAGCCTGGTTCCTCTCTAGGTTTATAATCTCCACCTGGCACAGCCAGCAGAGGACTGGCCACCCCTCATAGCCTGGTTCCTCTCTAGGTTTCTTCCTAGGTTTTGGCCTTTTCTAGGGAGTTTTTCCTAGCCACCGTGCTTCTACACCTGCATTGCTTGCTGTTTGGGGTTTTAGGCTGGGTTTCTGTACAGCACTTTGAGATATCAGCTGATGTACGAAGGGCTTTATAAATACATTTGATTTCTTGTGTAAGGGGACACTTCCCTAGACTCACTCACATGTATTCTATGGTGAAGTGGTGTTCGCTGTCCAGAGTGACACTGTTCTGCTCCCATGAGTTTCTCTGAGGGTTTGGAGGCTCCATGCGCTTGGCCATCTCTACTATGACATCACTGGGTAACGGCTGGGGCCTCAGCTGGTTTCTCCTGACACACGACTCCACGGGACAGTGGACGTACACCTGACAGAATCCCACAGAGTCTGTTTCGAAGAGAACAATGTCAACGTAGGCAAACGATATCTATGATTTACTAACTGGTTATTAAAATGACCACATAAAGTTAACTGGTACGGGGCAATTCCACAGAAACGGAATTACGTCGAGACTCTGATTTAAGACTAAGACTAAAAACATTGATTTCAAAGTTTAACAAACCATACATACAATTCTATGCACAATGACTACTTGTTTGAACAATTTACATAGTAAATAAATAAAAACATTTACTGGAAAAACTGTGCAGATGAAAAAGTTTGGTAACAGAATTATGGTCGAATCTCCCTCAGTTTTATTCTGTTAACAAACTTTATCTGCACAGTTGTTCCTGTAAATGTGTTTTTGTTTTCTGTGGACATATTTAAAAGTCGTTCTTGGGCTAAGAGGAGTTTGTTTTGTTTGGTAATTTGTAACTTTTTGGGCGACCAGACCAAATGCACGTAGAAATGTGACTTATAGATCTGTCATTTTCATTGAAAGCAAGTCTTAGAAAGCGGTAGATCTGTTCTAGGTGTGCAATTTCTATGCTTCTCATACTTATTTTTGCATATTGTACTTTCAGTTATGTACACCGGGCTTCAAACAGCTTTAAATACAAATATTATCAAGACATTTCACTGGGTTTCAGACGGTGCAGTAACTCTCTACAACAGGGTTTCAGACGGTGCAGTAACTCTCTACAACGGGGTTTCAGACGGTGCAGTAACTCTACAACGGGGTTTCAGACGGTGCAGTAACTCTCTACAACAGGGTTTCAGACGGTGCAGTAACTCTCTACAACAGGGTTTCAGACGGTGCAGTAACTCTCTACAACGGGGTTTCAGACGGTGCAGTAACTCTCTACAACAGGGTTTCAGACGGTGCAGTAACTCTCTACAACAGGGTTTCAGACGGTGCAGTAACTCTCTACAACAGGGTTTCAGACGGTGCAGTAACTCTCTACAACAGGGTTTCAGACGGTGCAGTAACTCTCTACAACAGGGTTTCAGACGGTGCAGTAACTCTCTACGACAGGGTTTCAGACGGTGCAGTAACTCTCTCGACAGGGTTTCAGACGGTGCAGTAACTCTCTACAACAGGGTTTCAGACGGTGCAGTAACTCTCTACAACAGGGTTTCAGACGGTGCAGTAACTCTCTACAACGGGGTTTCAGACGGTGCAGTAACTCTCTACAACAGGGTTTCAGACGGTGCAGTAACTCTCTACAACAGGGTTTCAGACGGTGCAGTAACTCTCTACAACGGGGTTTCAGACGGTGCAGTAACTCTCTACAACAGGGTTTCAGACGGTGCAGTAACTCTCTACAACAGGGTTTCAGACGGTGCAGTAACTCTCTACAACAGGGTTTCAGACGGTGCAGTAACTCTCTACAACAGGGTTTCAGACGGTGCAGTAACTCTCTACGACAGGGTTTCAGACGGTGCAGTAACTCTCTACGACAGGGTTTCAGACGGTGCAGTAACTCTCTACAACAGGGTTTCAGACGGTGCAGTAACTCTCTACAACAGGGTTTCAGACGGTGCAGTAACTCTCTACAACAGGGTTTCAGACAGTGCAGTAACTCTCTACAACGGGGTTTCAGACGGTGCAGTAACTCTCTACGACAGGGTTTCAGACGGTGCAGTAACTCTCTACAACGGGGTTTCAGACGGTGCAGTAACTCTCTACAACAGGGTTTCAGACAGTGCAGTAACTCTCTACAACAGGGTTTCAGACGGTGCAGTAACTCTCTACAACAGGGTTTCAGACGGTGCAGTAACTCTCTACAACAGGGTTTCAGACGGTGCAGTAACTCTCTACAACAGGGTTTCAGACGGTGCAGTAACTCTCTACAACAGGGTTTCAGACGGTGCAGTAACTCTCTACAACAGGGTTTCAGACGGTGCAGTAACTCTCTACAACAGGGTTTCAGACGGTGCAGTAACTCTCTACAACGGGGTTTCAGACGGTGCAGTAACTCTCTACAACAGGGTTTCAGACGGTGCAGTAACTCTCTACAACAGGGTTTCAGACGGTGCAGTAACTCTCTACAACGGGGTTTCAGACGGTGCAGTAACTCTCTACAACAGGGTTTCAGACGGTGCAGTAACTCTCTACAACAGGGTTTCAGACGGTGCAGTAACTATCTACAACAGGGTTTCAGACGGTGCAGTAACTCTCTACAACAGGGTTTCAGACGGTGCAGTAACTCTCTACAACAGGGTTTCAGACGGTGCAGTAACTCTCTACAACGGGGTTTCAGACGGTGCAGTAACTATCTACAACAGGGTTTCAGACGGTGCAGTAACTCTCTACAACAGGGTTTCAGACGGTGCAGTAACTCTCTACGACAGGGTTTCAGACGGTGCAGTAACTCTCTACAACGGGTTTCAGACGGTGCAGTAACTCTCTACAACAGGGTTTCAGACGGTGCAGTAACTCTCTACAACAGGGTTTCAGACGGTGCAGTAACTCTCTACAACAGGGTTTCAGACGGTGCAGTAACTCTCTACAACAGGGTTTCAGACGGTGCAGTAACTCTCTACAACAGGGTTTCAGACGGTGCAGTAACTCTCTACAACAGGGTTTCAGATGGTGCAGTAACAGGGTTTCAGACGGTGCAGTAACTCTCTACAACAGGGTTTCAGACGGTGCAGTAACTCTCTACAACAGGGTTTCAGACGGTGCAGTAACTCTCTACAACAGGGTTTCAGATGGTGCAGTAACAGGGTTTCAGACGGTGCAGTAACTCTCTACAACAGGGTTTCAGACGGTGCAGTAACTCTCTACAACAGGGTTTCAGACGGTGCAGTAACTCTCTACAACGGGGTTTCAGACGGTGCAGTAACTCTCTACAACAGGGTTTCAGACGGTGCAGTAACTCTCTACGACAGGGTTTCAGACGGTGCAGTAACTCTCTACAACGGGGTTTCAGACGGTGCAGTAACTCTCTACAACAGGGTTTCAGACGGTGCAGTAACTCTCTATAACAGGGTTTCAGACGGTGCAGTAATTCTCTACAACGGGCTTTCAGACGGTGCAGTAACTCTCTACAACAGGGTTTCAGACGGTGCAGTAACTCTCTACGACAGGGTTTCAGACGGTGCAGTAACTCTCTACAACAGGGTTTCAGACGGTGCAGTAACTCTCTACGACAGGGTTTCAGACGGTGCAGTAACTCTCTACAACGGGGTTTCAGACGGTGCAGTAACTCTACAACGGGGTTTCAGACGGTGCAGTAACTCTCTACGACAGGGTTTCAGACGGTGCAGTAACTCTCTACACAGGGTTTCAGACGGTGCAGTAACTCTCTACGACAGGGTTTCAGACGGTGCAGTAACTCTCTACGACAGGGTTTCAGACGGTGCAGTAACTCTCTACAACGGGGTTTCAGACGGTGCAGTAACTCTCTACAACAGGGTTTCAGACGGTGCAGTAACTCTCTACAACAGGGTTTCAGACGGTGCAGTAACTCTCTACGACAGGGTTTCAGACAGTGCAGTAACTCTCTACAACAGGGTTTCAGACGGTGCAGTAACTCTCTACAACAGGGTTTCAGACGGTGCAGTAACTCTCTACAACGGGGTTTCAGACGGTGCAGTAACTCTCTACAACGGGGTTTCAGACGGTGCAGTAACTCTCTACAACAGGGTTTCAGACGGTGCAGTAACTCTCTACAACAGGGTTTCAGACGGTGCAGTAACTCTCTACAACAGGGTTTCAGACGGTGCAGTAACTCTCTACAACGGGGTTTCAGACGGTGCAGTAACTCTCTACAACAGGGTTTCAGACGGTGCAGTAACTCTCTACAACAGGGTTTCAGACGGTGCAGTAACTCTCTACAACGGGGTTTCAGACGGTGCAGTAACTCTCTACAACAGGGTTTCAGACGGTGCAGTAACTCTCTACAACAGGGTTTCAGACGGTGCAGTAACTATCTACAACAGGGTTTCAGACGGTGCAGTAACTCTCTACAACAGGGTTTCAGACGGTGCAGTAACTCTCTACAACAGGGTTTCAGACGGTGCAGTAACTCTCTACAACGGGTTTCAGACGGTGCAGTAACTATCTACAACAGGGTTTCAGACGGTGCAGTAACTCTCTACAACAGGGTTTCAGACGGTGCAGTAACTCTCTACGACAGGGTTTCAGACGGTGCAGTAACTCTCTACAACGGGGTTTCAGACGGTGCAGTAACTCTCTACAACAGGGTTTCAGACGGTGCAGTAACTCTCTACAACAGGGTTTCAGACGGTGCAGTAACTCTCTACAACAGGGTTTCAGACGGTGCAGTAACTCTCTACAACAGGGTTTCAGACGGTGCAGTAACTCTCTACAACAGGGTTTCAGATGGTGCAGTAACAGGGTTTCAGACGGTGCAGTAACTCTCTACAACAGGGTTTCAGACGGTGCAGTAACTCTCTACAACAGGGTTTCAGACGGTGCAGTAACTCTCTACAACAGGGTTTCAGATGGTGCAGTAACAGGGTTTCAGACGGTGCAGTAACTCTCTACAACAGGGTTTCAGACGGTGCAGTAACTCTCTACAACGGGGTTTCAGACGGTGCAGTAACTCTACAACGGGGTTTCAGACGGTGCAGTAACTCTCTACAACGGGGTTTCAGACGGTGCAGTAACTCTCTACAACAGGGTTTCAGACGGTGCAGTAACTCTCTACGACAGGGTTTCAGACGGTGCAGTAACTCTCTACAACGGGGTTTCAGACGGTGCAGTAACTCTCTACAACAGGGTTTCAGACGGTGCAGTAACTCTCTATAACAGGGTTTCAGACGGTGCAGTAATTCTCTACAACGGGCTTTCAGACGGTGCAGTAACTCTCTACAACAGGGTTTCAGACGGTGCAGTAACTCTCTACGACAGGGTTTCAGACGGTGCAGTAACTCTCTACGACAGGGTTTCAGACGGTGCAGTAACTCTCTACGACAGGGTTTCAGACGGTGCAGTAACTCTCTACAACGGGGTTTCAGACGGTGCAGTAACTCTACAACGGGTTTCAGACGGTGCAGTAACTCTCTACAACAGGGTTTCAGACGGTGCAGTAACTCTCTACGACAGGGTTTCAGACGGTGCAGTAACTCTCTACGACAGGGTTTCAGACGGTGCAGTAACTCTCTACGACAGGGTTTCAGACGGTGCAGTAACTCTCTACGACAGGGTTTCAGACGGTGCAGTAACTCTCTACAACGGGGTTTCAGACGGTGCAGTAACTCTCTACAACAGGGTTTCAGACGGTGCAGTAACTCTCTATAACAGGGTTTCAGACGGTGCAGTAACTCTCTACAACAGGGTTTCAGACGGTGCAGTAACTCTCTACGACAGGGTTTCAGACGGTGCAGTAACTCTCTACAACGGGGTTTCAGACGGTGCAGTAACTCTCTACAACAGGGTTTCAGACGGTGCAGTAACTCTCTACAACGGGGTTTCAGACGGTGCAGTAACTCTCTACAACAGGGTTTCAGACAGTGCAGTAACTCTCTACAACGGGGTTTCAGACGGTGCAGTAACTCTCTACAACAGGGTTTCAGACGGTGCAGTAACTCTCTACAACAGGGTTTCAGACGGTGCAGTAACTCTCTACAACGGGGTTTCAGACGGTGCAGTAACTCTCTACAACAGGGTTTCAGACAGTGCAGTAACTCTCTACAACGGGGTTTCAGACGGTGCAGTAACTCTCTACAACGGGGTTTCAGACGGTGCAGTAACTCTCTACAACGGGGTTTCAGATGGTGCAGTAACTCTCTACAACGGGGTTTCAGACGGTGCAGTAACTCTCTACAACGGGGTTTCAGACGGTGCAGTAACTCTCTACAACAGGGTTTCAGACGGTGCAGTAACTCTCTACGACGGGGTTTCAGACGGTGCAGTAACTCTCTACAACAGGGTTTCAGACGGTGCAGTAACTCTCTACGACAGGGTTTCAGACGGTGCAGTAACTCTACAACAGGGTTTCAGACGGTGCAGTAACTCTCTACAACAGGGTTTCAGACGGTGCAGTAACTCTCTATAACAGGGTTTCAGACGGTGCAGTAACTCTCTACGACAGGGTTTCAGACGGTGCAGTAACTCTCTACGACAGGGTTTCAGACGGTGCAGTAACTCTCTACGACAGGGTTTCAGACGGTGCAGTAACTCTCTACAACGGGGTTTCAGACGGTGCAGTAACTCTCTACAACGGGGTTTCAGACGGTGCAGTAACTCTCTACGACAGGGTTTCAGACGGTGCAGTAACTCTCTACAACAGGGTTTCAGACGGTGCAGTAACTCTCTACAACAGGGTTTCAGACGGTGCAGTAACTCTCTACAACTGGGTTTCAGACGGTGCAGTAACTCTCTACTTTCACAACAGGGTTTCAGACGGTGCAGTAACTCTCTACAACTGGGTTTCAGACGGTGCAGTAACTCTCTACAACGGGGTTTCAGACGGTGCAGTAACTCTCTACAACGGGGTTTCAGACGGTGCAGTAACTCTCTACAACAGGGTTTCAGACGGTGCAGTAACTCTCTACAACAGGGTTTCAGACGGTGCAGTAACTCTCTACAACAGGGTTTCAGACGGTGCAGTAACTCTCTACAACAGGGTTTCAGACGGTGCAGTAACTCTCTACAACAGGGTTTCAGACGGTGCAGTAACTCTCTACAACAGGGTTTCAGACGGTGCAGTAACTCTCTACAACAGGGTTTCAGACGGTGCAGTAACTCTCTAAACAGGGTTTCAGACGGTGCAGTAACTCTCTACAACAGGGTTTCAGACGGTGCAGTAACTCTCTACAACAGGGTTTCAGACGGTGCAGTAACTCTCTACAACAGGGTTTCAGACGGTAACAGGGTTTCAGTAAACTCTCTACAACGGGGTGTCAGACGGTGCAGTAACTCTCTACGACAGGGTTTCAGACGGTGCAGTAACTCTCGACAGGGTTTCAGACGGTGCAGTAACTCTCTACAACGGGGTTTCAGACGGTGCAGTAACTCTCTACGACAGGGTTTCAGACGGTGCAGTAACTCTCTACAACAGGGTTTCAGACGGTGCAGTAACTCTCTACAACGGGGTTTCAGACAGTGCAGTAACTCTACAACAGGGTTTCAGACGGTGCAGTAACTCTCTACAACAGGGTTTCAGACGGTGCAGTAACTCTCTACAACGGGGTTTCAGACGGTGCAGTAACTCTCTACAACGGGGTTTCAGACGGTGCAGTAACTCTCTACAACGGGGTTTCAGACGGTGCAGTAACTCTCTACAACGGGGTTTCAGACGGTGCAGTAACTCTCTACAACGGGGTTTCAGACGGTGCAGTAACTCTCTACAACGGGGTTTCAGACGGTGCAGTAACTCTCTACAACTGGGTTTCAGACGGTGCAGTAACTCTCTACGACAGGGTTTCAGACGGTGCAGTAACTCTCTACGACAGGGTTTCAGACGGTGCAGTAACTCTCTACAACAGGGTTTCAGACGGTGCAGTAACTCTCTACAACAGGGTTTCAGACGGTGCAGTAACTCTCTACAACAGGGTTTCAGACGGTGCAGTAACTCTACGACAGGGTTTCAGACGGTGCAGTAACTCTCTACAACGGGGTTTCAGACGGTGCAGTAACTCTCTACAACAGGGTTTCAGACGGTGCAGTAACTCTCTACAACAGGGTTTCAGACGGTGCAGTAACTCTCTACAACAGGGTTTCAGACGGTGCAGTAACTCTCTACAACAGGGTTTCAGACGGTGCAGTAACTCTCTACAACGGGGTTTCAGACGGTGCAGTAACTCTCTACAACAGGGTTTCAGACGGTGCAGTAATTCTCTACAACAGGGTTTCAGACGGTGCAGTAACTCTCTACAACGGGGTTTCAGACGGTGCAGTAACTCTCTATAACAGGGTTTCAGACGGTGCAGTAACTCTCTACAACAGGGTTTCAGACGGTGCAGTAACTCTCTACAACAGGGTTTCAGACGGTGCAGTAACTCTCTACGACAGGGTTTCAGACGGTGCAGTAACTCTCTACAACGGGGTTTCAGACGGTGCAGTAACTCTCTACAACAGGGTTTCAGACGGTGCAGTAACTCTCTACAACGGGGTTTCAGACGGTGCAGTAACTCTCTACAACAGGGTTTCAGACAGTGCAGTAACTCTCTACAACGGGGTTTCAGACGGTGCAGTAACTCTCTACAACGGGGTTTCAGACGGTGCAGTAACTCTCTACAACAGGGTTTCAGACGGTGCAGTAACTCTCTACGACAGGGTTTCAGACGGTGCAGTAACTCTCTACAACAGGGTTTCAGACGGTGCAGTAACTCTCTACAACGGGGTTTCAGACGGTGCAGTAACTCTCTACAACAGGGTTTCAGACGGTGCAGTAACTCTCTACAACGGGGTTTCAGACGGTGCAGTAACTCTCTACAACGGGGTTTCAGACGGTGCAGTAACTCTCTACAACGGGGTTTCAGATGGTGCAGTAACTCTCTACAACGGGGTTTCAGACGGTGCAGTAACTCTCTACAACGGGGTTTCAGACGGTGCAGTAACTCTCTACAACAGGGTTTCAGACGGTGCAGTAACTCTCTACGACGGGGTTTCAGACGGTGCAGTAACTCTCTACAACAGGGTTTCAGACGGTGCAGTAACTCTCTACGACAGGGTTTCAGACGGTGCAGTAACTCTACAACAGGGTTTCAGACGGTGCAGTAACTCTCTACAACAGGGTTTCAGACGGTGCAGTAACTCTCTACGACAGGGTTTCAGACGGTGCAGTAACTCTCTACGACAGGGTTTCAGACGGTGCAGTAACTCTCTACAACGGGGTTTCAGACGGTGCAGTAACTCTCTACAACGGGGTTTCAGACGGTGCAGTAACTCTCTACGACAGGGTTTCAGACGGTGCAGTAACTCTCTACGACAGGGTTTCAGACGGTGCAGTAACTCTCTACAACAGGGTTTCAGACGGTGCAGTAACTCTCTACAACTGGGTTTCAGACGGTGCAGTAACTCTCTACAACAGGGTTTCAGACGGTGCAGTAACTCTCTACAACTGGGTTTCAGACGGTGCAGTAACTCTCTACAACTGGGTTTCAGACGGTGCAGTAACTCTCTACAACGGGGTTTCAGACGGTGCAGTAACTCTCTACAACGGGGTTTCAGACGGTGCAGTAACTCTCTACGACAGGGTTTCAGACGGTGCAGTAACTCTCTACAACGGGGTTTCAGACGGTGCAGTAACTCTCTACAACGGGGTTTCAGACGGTGCAGTAACTCTCTACGACAGGGTTTCAGACGGTGCAGTAACTCTCTACGACAGGGTTTCAGACGGTGCAGTAACTCTCTACAACAGGGTTTCAGACGGTGCAGTAACTCTCTACAACTGGGTTTCAGACGGTGCAGTAACTCTCTACAACAGGGTTTCAGACGGTGCAGTAACTCTCTACAACTGGGTTTCAGACGGTGCAGTAACTCTCTACAACTGGGTTTCAGACGGTGCAGTAACTCTCTACAACGGGGTTTCAGACGGTGCAGTAACTCTCTACAACGGGGTTTCAGACGGTGCAGTAACTCTCTACGACAGGGTTTCAGACGGTGCAGTAACTCTCTACAACAGGGTTTCAGACGGTGCAGTAACTCTCTACAACAGGGTTTCAGACGGTGCAGTAACTCTCTACAACAGGGTTTCAGACGGTGCAGTAACTCTCTACAACAGGGTTTCAGACGGTGCAGTAACTCTCTACAACAGGGTTTCAGACGGTGCAGTAACTCTCTATAACAGGGTTTCAGACGGTGCAGTAACTCTCTACAACAGGGTTTCAGACGGTGCAGTAACTCTCTACGACAGGGTTTCAGACGGTGCAGTAACTCTCTCTACGACAGGGTTTCAGACGGTGCAGTAACTCTCTACGACAGGGTTTCAGACGGTGCAGTAACTCTCTACAACGGGGTTTCAGACGGTGCAGTAACTCTCTACAACGGGGTTTCAGACGGTGCAGTAACTCTCTACGACAGGGTTTCAGACGGTGCAGTAACTCTCTGCGACAGGGTTTCAGACGGTGCAGTAACTCTCTACAACAGGGTTTCAGACGGTGCAGTAACTCTCTACAACTGGGTTTCAGACGGTGCAGTAACTCTCTACAACAGGGTTTCAGACGGTGCAGTAACTCTCTACAACTGGGTTTCAGACGGTGCAGTAACTCTCTACAACTGGGTTTCAGACGGTGCAGTAACTCTCTACAACGGGGTTTCAGACGGTGCAGTAACTCTCTACAACGGGGTTTCAGACGGTGCAGTAACTCTCTACGACAGGGTTTCAGACGGTGCAGTAACTCTCTACAACAGGGTTTCAGACGGTGCAGTAACTCTCTACAACAGGGTTTCAGACGGTGCAGTAACTCTCTACAACAGGGTTTCAGACGGTGCAGTAACTCTCTATAACAGGGTTTCAGACGGTGCAGTAACTCTCTACAACAGGGTTTCAGACGGTGCAGTAACTCTCTACAACAGGGTTTCAGACGGTGCAGTAACTCTCTACAACAGGGTTTCAGACGGTGCAGTAACAGGGTTTCAGACGGTGCAGTAACTCTCTACAACGGGGTGTCAGACGGTGCAGTAACTCTCTACGACAGGGTTTCAGACGGTGCAGTAACTCTACGACAGGGTTTCAGACGGTGCAGTAACTCTCTGACAGGGTTTCAGACGGTGCAGTAACTCTCTACAACAGGGTTTCAGACGGTGCAGTAACTCTCTACAACGGGGTTTCAGACGGTGCAGTAACTCTACAACAGGGTTTCAGACGGTGCAGTAACTCTCTACAACGGGGTTTCAGACGGTGCAGTAACTCTCTACAACGGGGTTTCAGACGGTGCAGTAACTCTCTACGACAGGGTTTCAGACGGTGCAGTAACTCTCTACGACAGGGTTTCAGACGGTGCAGTAACTCTCTACAACAGGGTTTCAGACGGTGCAGTAACTCTCTACAACTGGGTTTCAGACGGTGCAGTAACTCTCTACAACAGGGTTTCAGACGGTGCAGTAACTCTCTACAACTGGGTTTCAGACGGTGCAGTAACTCTCTACAACTGGGTTTCAGACGGTGCAGTAACTCTCTACAACGGGGTTTCAGACGGTGCAGTAACTCTCTACAACGGGGTTTCAGACGGTGCAGTAACTCTCTACGACAGGGTTTCAGACGGTGCAGTAACTCTCTACAACGGGGTTTCAGACGGTGCAGTAACTCTCTACAACGGGGTTTCAGACGGTGCAGTAACTCTCTACGACAGGGTTTCAGACGGTGCAGTAACTCTCTACGACAGGGTTTCAGACGGTGCAGTAACTCTCTACAACAGGGTTTCAGACGGTGCAGTAACTCTCTACAACTGGGTTTCAGACGGTGCAGTAACTCTCTACAACAGGGTTTCAGACGGTGCAGTAACTCTCTACAACTGGGTTTCAGACGGTGCAGTAACTCTCTACAACTGGGTTTCAGACGGTGCAGTAACTCTCTACAACGGGGTTTCAGACGGTGCAGTAACTCTCTACAACGGGGTTTCAGACGGTGCAGTAACTCTCTACGACAGGGTTTCAGACGGTGCAGTAACTCTCTACAACAGGGTTTCAGACGGTGCAGTAACTCTCTACAACAGGGTTTCAGACGGTGCAGTAACTCTCTACAACAGGGTTTCAGACGGTGCAGTAACTCTCTACAACAGGGTTTCAGACGGTGCAGTAACTCTCTACAACAGGGTTTCAGACGGTGCAGTAACTCTCTATAACAGGGTTTCAGACGGTGCAGTAACTCTCTACAACAGGGTTTCAGACGGTGCAGTAACTCTCTACGACAGGGTTTCAGACGGTGCAGTAACTCTCTACGACAGGGTTTCAGACGGTGCAGTAACTCTCTACGACAGGGTTTCAGACGGTGCAGTAACTCTCTACAACGGGGTTTCAGACGGTGCAGTAACTCTCTACAACGGGGTTTCAGACGGTGCAGTAACTCTCTACGACAGGGTTTCAGACGGTGCAGTAACTCTCTGACAGGGTTTCAGACGGTGCAGTAACTCTCTACAACAGGGTTTCAGACGGTGCAGTAACTCTCTACAACTGGGTTTCAGACGGTGCAGTAACTCTCTACAACAGGGTTTCAGACGGTGCAGTAACTCTCTACAACTGGGTTTCAGACGGTGCAGTAACTCTCTACAACTGGGTTTCAGACGGTGCAGTAACTCTCTACAACGGGGTTTCAGACGGTGCAGTAACTCTCTACAACGGGGTTTCAGACGGTGCAGTAACTCTCTACAACAGGGTTTCAGACGGTGCAGTAACTCTCTACAACAGGGTTTCAGACGGTGCAGTAACTCTCTACGACAGGGTGTCAGACGGTGCAGTAACTCTCTACAACAGGGTTTCAGACGGTGCAGTAACTCTCTACAACAGGGTTTCAGACGGTGCAGTAACTCTCTACGACAGGGTGTCAGACGGTGCAGTAACTCTCTACAACAGGGTTTCAGACGGTGCAGTAACTCTCTACAACAGGGTTTCAGACGGTGCAGTAACTCTCTACAACAGGGTTCAGACGGTGCAGTAACTCTCTACGACAGGGTTTCAGACGGTGCAGTAACTCTCTGACAGGGTTTCAGACGGTGCAGTAACTCTCTACAACGGGGTTTCAGACGGTGCAGTAACTCTCTACAACAGGGTTTCAGACGGTGCAGTAACTCTCTACAACAGGGTTTCAGACGGTGCAGTAACTCTCTACAACGGGTTTCAGACGGTGCAGTAACTCTACAACAGGGTTTCAGACGGTGCAGTAACTCTCTACAACAGGGTTTCAGACGGTGCAGTAACTCTCTACAACAGGGTTTCAGACGGTGCAGTAACTCTCTACAACTGGGTTTCAGACGGTGCAGTAACTCTCTACAACGGGGTTTCAGACGGTGCAGTAACTCTCTACAACGGGGTTTCAGACGGTGCAGTAACTCTCTACAACGGGGTTTCAGACGGTGCAGTAACTCTCTGACAGGGTTTCAGACGGTGCAGTAACTCTCTACAACAGGGTTTCAGACGGTGCAGTAACTCTCTACAACAGGGTTTCAGACGGTGCAGTAACTCTCTACAACAGGGTTTCAGACGGTGCAGTGACTCTCTACAACAGGGTTTCAGACGGTGCAGTAACTCTCTACAACAGGGTTTCAGACGGTGCAGTAACTCTCTACAACGGGGTTTCAGACGGTGCAGTAACTCTCTACAACAGGGTTTCAGACGGTGCAGTAACTCTCTACAACAGGGTTTCAGACGGTGCAGTAACTCTCTACAACAGGGTTTCAGACGGTGCAGTAACTCTCTACAACAGGGTTTCAGACGGTGCAGTAACTCTCTACAACGGGGTTTCAGACGGTGCAGTAACTCTCTACAACAGGGTTTCAGACGGTGCAGTAATTCTCTACAACAGGGTTTCAGACGGTGCAGTAACTCTCTACAACGGGGTTTCAGACGGTGCAGTAACTCTCTATAACAGGGTTTCAGACGGTGCAGTAACTCTCTACAACAGGGTTTCAGACGGTGCAGTAACTCTCTACAACAGGGTTTCAGACGGTGCAGTAACTCTCTACAACAGGGTTTCAGACGGTGCAGTAACTGTCTACAACGGGGTTTCAGACAGTGCAGTAACTCTCTACAACAGGGTTTCAGACGGTGCAGTAACTCTCTACAACAGGGTTTCAGACGGTGCAGTAACTCTCTACAACGGGGTTTCAGACGGTGCAGTAACTCTCTACAACAGGGTTTCAGACGGTGCAGTAACTCTCTACAACGGGGTTTCAGACGGTGCAGTAACTCTCTACAACAGGGTTTCAGACGGTGCAGTAACTCTCTACAACGGGGTTTCAGACGGTGCAGTAACTCTCTACGACAGGGTTTCAGACGGTGCAGTAACTCTCTACAAGGGGTTTCAGACGGTGCAGTAACTCTCTACGACAGGGTTTCAGACGGTGCAGTAACTCTCTACAACAGGGTTTCAGACGGTGCAGTAACTCTCTACAACAGGGTTTCAGACGGTGCAGTAACTCTCTACAACAGGGTTTCAGACGGTGCAGTAACTCTCTACAACAGGGTTTCAGACGGTGCAGTAACTCTCTACAACAGGGTTTCAGACGGTGCAGTAACTCTCTACAACAGGGTTTCAGACGGTGCAGTAACTCTCTACAACGGGGTTTCAGACGGTGCAGTAACTCTCTACAACGGGGTTTCAGACGGTGCAGTAACTCTCTACAACAGGGTTTCAGACGGTGCAGTAACTCTCTACAACAGGGTTTCAGACGGTGCAGTAACTCTCTACAACAGGGTTTCAGACGGTGCAGTAACTCTCTACAACGGGGTTTCAGACGGTGCAGTAACTCTCTACAACAGGGTTTCAGACGGTGCAGTAACTCTCTACAACGGGGTTTCAGACGGTGCAGTAACTCTCTACAACGGGGTGTCAGACGGTGCAGTAACTCTCTACGACAGGGTTTCAGACGGTGCAGTAACTCTCTACGACAGGGTTTCAGACGGTGCAGTAACTCTCTACAACGGGGTTTCAGACGGTGCAGTAACTCTCTACAACGGGGTTTCAGACGGTGCAGTAACTCTCTACAACGGGTTTCAGACGGTGCAGTAACTCTCTACAACAGGGTTTCAGACGGTGCAGTAACTCTCTACAACAGGGTTTCAGACGGTGCAGTAACGGGGTTTCAGATTTAACATACGTTTTCTGGCCAGTTGGTACACCTCGTATCTCATGCTTGGATAGTAGAAGTTGTCGTCCAGCAGAATGACGAGTGGCGGCGGTGGTCGATCTGAAGGTGACGGGTAAGCCTGAGAAGAGCCCACCGGTGTCCGCAGACCCGAGAAGAGCCCACCGGTGTCCCGCAGACCTGAGAAGAGCCCGCCGGTGTCCCGCAGACCAGAGAAGAGCCCGTCGGTGTCCCGCAGACCCGAGAAGAGCCCGCCGGTGTCCCGCAGACCCGAGAAGAGCCCGCCGGTGTCCCGCAGACCCGAGAAGAGCCCGCCGGTGTCCCGCAGACCCGAGAAGAGCCCACCGGTGTCCCGCAGACCCGAGAAGAGCCCGCCGGTGTCCCGCAGACCTGAGAAGAGCCCGCCGGTGTCCCGCAGACCCGAGAAGAGCCCGCCGGTGTCCCGCAGACCTGAGCGGCGTGAAGGAGACGACTCCGGGCATCCCTGTTGATCTGGTAGATGATTGGTGGTAGCTGATCTGTGGGACTCTGTAGGAACTGTTCAACACACCGCAGCACCTCTTGTCTGTGACCTTTCCATTCAGTCTGCTGAAAGACATGGGGGTTGTGGCACAGTGACATGAGGAATACATTTACGACAAACCCTGTTCCTTCATTTCCATTCAGTCTGCTGAAAGACATGGGGGTTGTGGCACAGTGACATGAGGAATACATTTACGACAAACCCTGTTCCTTCATTTCCATTCAGTCTGCTGAAAGACATGGGGGTTGTGGCACAGTGACATGAGGAACACATTCACGACAAACCCTGTTCCTTCATTTCCATTCAGTCTGCTGAAAGACATGGGGGTTGTGGCACAGTGACATGAGGAACACATTCACGACAAACCCTGTTGCCTATTTCAAATAGTATATCATATTGTAACGACCCTGGGTTTATAAGCGCTGGAAATCGAGCATGCTTTTGCGGCACAGTCGATATCGCGCCGGACCCGAGGTTCGAGACCTGCTCCTTGCCGTTTCATTACAGTATCAATCAAACCTATGACGCATTTATATGGAAATTAACTCCCTTTTGATACTTTACAGGCAGTGTAATTCAATAATGCAGATTTGATTCAATTTCGGCACAACAAAATCCCAGGTGGGTAGTTGAGCATTTACAGTTCTCAGTAGTCTACATTGATATGAACAGGATTTAAGACTTGTAATGTACCGTCTGCGATCGCGGAATATCCTGCTCATCCTGGACTTCCTTCACATTGAACGCGTCACCGGGAATCAGGTCGTCGTAAGAAATGACAGCGGACCTCCATCCTCGTTGTGCAGAGTGAGAGTTGACCGCCTGCGCGAGCGTCGACTTTCCTGCTGCAGGTAAACCGCAGAGAACACACAAGCATATCCGGGTGCACATCGCAAATTAACACTATCTTCATTTAGATCCATCGACGGAACGATGTGTCACCTTTGCAACGTTATTAAACTATTATTTGTTGAGGAATGTCCTCTTCCTGACCCATAACAAGTCCACGTCATAATCCAGTACTTCTATGGTGGTTTTGGTAAGTATACTAGTTTATGGCCCTGTGCTGCCACCTGTGGTGCTGGAGGTTCTAGACAGTACAGTATCAAAGACCGGCTCAAACTGATTCTGCAACAGAAGTCCCCGTTTATACCAGATAAACGCACGCGTATATACACGTCATCGGGTCTAAGGGTCCTCTCGTGTCGAACTGCGCATGTGCACGCCGTCTCAAAGCCACTCCTTCGACAAGTTTTTCAAATCAAATCCTATTGGTCACATATTTAGTAGATGACATTGGTCACATATTCGGCAGACGTTATTGCGGGTGTAGCGAAATGCTTGTGTTTCTAACGCCAACAGTGCAGTAATATCGAACAATTCACAACAATACACACACATCTAAAAGTAAAAGAATGGAATAAGAAATGTAGAAATATTAAGACGAGCAATGTAGCATTAACTAAAAAACGTATATACATATGAAATTAGTAGAGCAGTATATATATATATATATATACACACGCACAACACACACAACACAAACAGACCTATACACACACACTATATATATATATAACACAGCCATGTTATTTTGTACTGATTTCCACTGTTAGTCTACACCTGCTGTCTACAAAGTAAGTCAGAAATAATTTGATTAGACTTTTCAAACTCCGGCATGGTCTGTTTCACAAGCTTTACTAGAAATCTCGCGATGTTGCGCCTCTGGGTTTAGTAACTCTGGTAATATTCTAATGTAACTCTGGTAATATTCTACTGTACCTCTGGGTTTAGTAACTCTGGTAATATTCTAATGTAACTCTGGTAATATTCTACTGTACCTCTGGGTTTAGTAACTCTGGTAATATTCTACTGTACCTCTGGGTTTAGTAACTCTGGTAATATTCTACTGTACCTCTGGGTTTAGTAACTCTGGTAATATTCTACTGTACCTCTGGGTTTAGTAACTCTGGTAATATTCTACTGTACCTCTGGGTTTAGTAACTCTGGTAATATTCTACTGTACCTCTGGGTTTAGTAACTCTGGTAATATTCTACTGTACCTCTGGGTTTAGTAACTCTGGTAATATTCTACTGTACCTCGGAATGAAAGATTGGCCTAATAAAACAATGGACAATAAGGCAGGAAATATATTAAATTTTTATTATGAGTAACATTTAAATATTTTTGTAAAAATCTTGTAAACCGCTCATAAAATAAATTGAGCCTTTCTGGAACTGAACAATATCAACAATATGTATATTTTTTTATTACAAAATATGTTACCTTCATTTCCATGGTTATAATGTAAAAAGCAATATCTTAAAAAAGTCCCTGTCACCAAATCATGTTCCTGCAATAAAATGTTTTTAAATTATTATTATTATTAGATATCCACAAACAAACATACTAATGTGAGTAAAATACAAATATGAAATTTACAATAACGAATAAGGGAAGAGCCCCCATTATGTTCGAAGGGTGTCCCTGTCGGGGTTAATGCTTGGGAGGGATGGGTTTGGGAAGAGCCCCCATTATGTTCGAAGGGGTGTTCCTGTCGGGGTTAATGCTTGGGAGGGATGGGTTTGGGAAGAGCCCCCATTATGTTCGAAGGGGTGTCCCTGTCGGGGTTAATGCTTGGGAGGGATGGGTTTGGGAAGAGCCCCCCATTATGTTCGAAGGGTGTTCCTGTCGGGGTTAATGCTTGAGAGGGATGGGTTTGGGAAGAGCCCCCCATTATGTTCGAAGGGGTGTCCCTGTCGGGGTTAATGCTTGGGAGGGATGGGTTTGGGAAGAGCCCCCATTATGTTCGAAGGGTGTCCCTGTCGGGGTTAATGCTTGGGAGGGATGGGTTTGGGAAGAGCCCCCATTATGTTCGAAGGGTGTCCCTGTCAGGGTTAATGCTTGGGAGGGATGGGTTTGGGAAGAGCCCCCATTATGTTCGAAGGGTGTTCCTGTCGGGGTTAATGCTTGGGAGGGATGGGTTTGGGAAGAGCCCCCATTATGTTCGAAGGGTGTCCCTGTCGGGGTTAATGCTTGGGAGGGATGGGTTTGGGAAGAGCCCCCATTATGTTCGAAGGGGTGTTCCTGTCGGGGTTAATGCTTGGGAGGGATGGGTTTGGGAAGAGCCCCCATTATGTTCGAAGGGGTGTCCCTGTCGGGGTTAATGCTTGGGAGGGATGGGTTTGGGAAGAGCCCCCATTATGTTCGAAGGGGTGTTCCTGTCGGGTTAATGCTTGGGAGGGATGGGTTTGGGAAGAGCCCCCATTATGTTCGAAGGGGTGTTCCTGTCGGGGTTAATGCTTGGGAGGGATGGGTTTGGGAAGAGCCCCCCCATTATGTTCGAAGGGGTGTCCCTGTCAGGGTTAATGCTTGGGAGGGATGGGTTTGGGAAGAGCCCCCATTATGTTCGAAGGGGTGTCCCTGTCAGGGTTAATGCTTGGGAGGGAGGGGTTTGGGAAGAGCCCCCCATTATGTTCGAAGGGGTGTTCCTGTCGGGGTTAATGCTTGGGAGGGATGGGTTTGGGAAGAGCCCCCCATTATGTTCGAAGGGGTGTCCCTGTCGGGGTTAATGCTTGGGAGGGATGGGTTTGGGAACACCTGGGCCTTGCTGGGGAGAGGTGGCTGGGAGGCAGGAGGTTGGTTCCAATGGTTGTTTTCTCCAAACCTAAGTGGCAGATTAAAACTCAAATCAACATTAAAACATAAAACATACAACTAAGGCGTTTGTAATATGGACACCCCCAATGTGCTACGATAAAGCATTAATACCTGGGTCCTGAGGTAGAGGATGGTGGATATGTAGGCATTGGCTGGAAACAGATGAAGAGAGCAGAATTACTACATCATGTAAACTGGTTAATAAGTCACATACTGGAAAAATATTATTATTATTATTTTATATTATTATATTATTATATTATATATTATATTATATTATATTATATATTACGTACTGGAAAAGGTCTGTTTGTGTTGTATAGCCCACTCCCATGACCAGGCTAGATCTGTTTGTATAGCCCACTCCCATGACCAGGCTAGATCTGTGTTGTATAGTCCACTCCCATGACCAGGCTAGATCTGTTTGTGTTGTATAGTCCACTCCCATGACCAGGCTAGATCTGTTTGTGTTGTATAGCCCACTCCCATGACCAGGCTAGATCTGTGTTGTATAGTCCACTCCCATGACCAGGCTAGATCTGTGTTGTATAGTCCACTCCCATGACCAGGCTAGATCTGTGTTGTATAGTCCACTCCCATGACCAGGCTAGATCTGTTTGTGTTGTATAGTCCACTCCCATGACCAGGCTAGATCTGTGTTGTATAGCCCACTCCCATGACCAGGCTAGATCTGTGTTGTATAGTCCACTCCCATGACCAGGCTAGATCTGTGTTGTATAGTCCACTCCCATGACCAGGCTAGATCTGTTTGTATAGCCCACTCCCATGACCAGGCTAGATCTGTGTTGTATAGTCCACTCCCATGACCAGGCTAGATCTGTGTTGTATAGCCCACTCCCATGACCAGGCTAGATCTGTGTTTGTATAGCCCACTCCCATGACCAGGCTAGATCTGTGTTGTATAGCCCACTCCCATGACCAGGCTAGATCTGTGTTGTATAGTCCACTCCCATGACCAGGCTAGATCTGTGTTGTATAGTCCACTCCCATGACCAGGCTAGATCTGTTTGTATAGCCCACTCCCATGACCAGGCTAGATCTGTTTGTATAGTCCACTCCCATGACAAGGCTAGATCTGTGTTGTATAGCCCACTCCCATGACCAGGCTAGATCTGTGTTGTATAGCCCACTCCCATGACCAGGCTAGGTCTGTTTGTGTTGTATAGTCCACTCCCATGACCAGGCTAGATCTGTGTTGTATAGTCCACTCCCATGACCAGGCTAGATCTGTGTTGTATAGTCCACTCCCATGACCAGGCTAGATCTGTTTGTGTTGTATAGTCCACTCCCATGACCAGGCTAGATCTGTGTTGTATAGTCCACTCCCATGACCAGGCTAGATCTGTGTTGTATAGTCCACTCCCATGACCAGGCTAGATCTGTTTGTATAGCCCACTCCCATGACCAGGCTAGATCTGTTTGTATAGCCCACTCCCATGACCAGGCTAGATCTGTTTGTATAGTCCACTACCATGACCAGGCTAGATCTGTGTTGTATAGTCCACTCCCATGACCCGAGGGGGTGGGGCCTGTGTTGCTGGGGGGAAACAGTTTACCTGAGGGGTGGGGCCTGTGTTGCTGGGAGAACAGTTTACCTGAGGGGGTGGGGCCTGTGTTGCTGGGAGAACAGTTTACCCGAGGGGGTGGGGCCTGTGTTGCTGGGGAAACAGTTCACCCGAGGGGTGGGGCCTGTGTTGAGGGAAACAGTTTACCCTGAGGGGTGGGGCCTGTGTTGCTGAGGGGAACAGTTTACCTGAGGGGGTGGGGCCTGTGTTGCTGGGAGAACAGTTTACCTGAGGGGGTGGGGCCTGTGTTGCTGGGAGAACAGTTTACCCGAGGGGGTGGGGCCTGTGTTGCTGGGGGAACAGTTTACCCGAGGGGGTGGGGCCTGTGTTGCTGGGAGAACAGTTTACCTGAGGGGGTGGGGCATGTGTTGCTGGGAGAACAGTTTACCTGAGGGGGTGGGGCCTGTGTTGCTGGGAGAACAGTCTACCTGAGGGGTGGGGCCTGTGTTGCTGGGAGAACAGTTTACCTGGGGGGTGGGGCCTGTGTTGCTGGAGATAAAAAGTTTACCCGAGGGGGTGGGGCCTGTGTTGCTGGGGGGAACAGTTTACCTGAGGGGTGGGCCTGTGTTGCTGGGAGAACAGTTTACCTGAGGGGGTGGGGCCTGTGTTGCTGGGAGAACAGTCCACCTGAGGGGTGGGGCCTGTGTTGCTGGGAGAACAGTTTACCTGAGGGGTGGGGCCTGTGTTGCTGGGAGAACAGTTTACCCGAGGGGTGGGGCATGTGTTGCTGGGGGAACAGTTTACCCGAGGGGTGGGGCCTGTGTTGCTGGGGGGAACAGTTTACCTGAGGGGGTGGGGCCTGTGTTGCTGGGAGAACAGTTTACCTGAGGGGGTGGGGCCTGTGTTGCTGGGAGAACAGTTTACCCGAGGGTGGGGCCTGTGTTGCTGGGAGAACAGTTTACCTGAGGGGTGGGGCCTGTGTTGCTGGGGAGAACAGTTTACCTGAGGGGTGTGGCCTGTGTTGCTGGAGGTTGTGTCGTTGGTAGTTTCGGGGCATTGCCATTCGCTTGGCCATTTGCTGCGTTTCCTGACCTGCGTACATTAGAAATCATCATGTGAAATGCAACAGCTGTGACCCAGACAAAGTCACCCAGTTTTACATACTATATGCTTTTAATCTCATACAATTTCTACGTCACACAACCTGTTAAACTAATCAGAGAAGTGCCACCATCTAGGTTTGAACAGTTTTGTGATGAGATGAACCCAATTTACAGAGACAAGAATCTCTATTGACATTTTGTTGGTTTACTCATAATCTAGGTGTCCATAAGCTACAGTTGAAGTCGGGAGTTTACATACACTTGGGTTGGAGTCATTAAAACTCATTTATCAACCACTCCACACATTTCTTGTTAACAAACTATAGTTTTGGCAAGTCGGTGAGGACATCTACTTTGTGCATGACACAAGTAATTTTTCCAACAATTGTTTACAGACAGATTATTTCACTTATATTTCACTGTATCACAATTCCAGTGGGTCAGAAGTTTACATTCACTAAGTCGACTGTGCCTTTAAACAGCTTGGAACATTCCAGAAAATGATGTCATGGCTTTAGAAGCTTCTGACGAGTCCTATATCAACATAACCTGAAAGGCCGCTCAGCAAGGGAGAAGCCACTGCTCCAAAACCGCCATAAAGCCAGACTACGGTTTGCAACTGCACATGGGGACAAAGATCGTACTTTTGGAGAAATGTACTCTGGTCTGATGAAACAAAAATAGAACTGTTTGGCCATAATGACCATCATCATGTTTGGAGGAAAAAGGGGGAGGCTTGCAAGCTGAAGAACACCATCCCAACCGTGAAGCACTGGGGTGGCAGCATCATGTTGTGGGGATGGCAGCATCATGTTGTGGGGGTGGCAGCATCATGTTGTGGGGGTGGCAGCATCATGTTGTGGGGGTGGCAGCATCATGTTGTGGGGGTGGCAGCATCATGTTGTGGGGGTGGCAGCATCATGTTGTGGGGGTGGCAGCATCATGTTGTGGGGGTGGCAGCATCATGTTGTGGGGGTGGCAGCATCATGTTGTGGGGTGGCAGCATCATGTTGTGGGGGTGGCAGCATCATGTTGTGGGGTGGCTGCATCATGTTGTGGGGGTGGCAGCATCATGTTGTGGGGTGGCAGCATCATGTTGTGGGGGTGGCAGCATCATGTTGTGGGGGTGGCAGCATCATGTTGTGGGGTGGCAGCATCATGTTGTGGGGGTGGCAGCATCATGTTGTGGGGGTGGCAGCATCATGTTGTGGGGTGGCAGCATCATGTTGTGGGGGTGGCAGCATCATGTTGTGGGGGTGGCAGCATCATGTTGTGGGGTGGCAGCATCATGTTTTGGGGTGGTAGCATCATGTTGTGGGGGTGGCAGCATCATGTTGTGGGGGTGGTAGCATCATGTTGTGGGGGTGGCAGCATCATGTTGTGGGGGCGGCAGCATCATGTTGTGGGGGTGGCAGCATCATGTTGTGGGGGTGGCAGCATCATGTTGTGGGGTGGCAGCATCATGTTGTGGGGTGGCAGCATCATGTTGTGGGGTGGCAGCATCATGTTGTGGGGGTGCTTTGCTGCAGGAGGGACTGGTGCACTTCACAAAATAGATGGCATCATGAGGAAGGGAAATTATGTTGATATATTGAAGCAACATCTCAAGACATCAGTCAGGAAGTTAAAGCTTGGTCGCAAATGGGTCTTCCAAATGGACAATGACCCCAAACATACATCCAAAGTTGTCACAAAATGGCTTAAGGACAAAAAAGTCAAGGTATTGGAGTGGCCATCACAAAGCCAAGACCTCAATACCAAAGAAAAATTGTGGGCAGAACTGAAAGCGTGTTCGAGCAAGGAGGCCTACAAACCTGACTCGGTTACACCAGCTCTGTCAGGAGGCCTACAAACCTGACTCAGTTACACCAGTTCTGTCAGAAGAAATGGGCCAAAATTCACCCAACACATTGTGGGAAGCCTGTGGAAGGC
This sequence comes from Oncorhynchus keta, assembly GCF_023373465.1. Taxonomy (NCBI): domain Eukaryota; kingdom Metazoa; phylum Chordata; class Actinopteri; order Salmoniformes; family Salmonidae; genus Oncorhynchus; species Oncorhynchus keta. The sequence continues at coordinate 71,637 of NW_026290870.1, read as the reverse complement.
GACCGAAACGCTTGACCGAAGTTAAACAATTTAAAGGCAATGCTACCAAATACTAATTGAGTGTATGTTAACTTCTGACCAACTGGGAATGTGATGAAAGAAATACAAGCTGAAATAAATCATTCTCTCTACTATTATTCTGACATTTCACATTCTTAAAATAAAGTGGTGATCCTAACTGACCTAAAACAGGAATTTTTACTCTGATTAAATGTCAAGAATTGTGAACAACTGAGTTTAAATGTAATTTGGCTAAGGTGTAAGTAAACTTCCAACTTCAACTGTAAGTGTCCATAGCTAGGTGTCCATCCAATTAGCGATAGAAGCGTGGTGATAGACAGTGTTTACCTAGAGCGTGGTGATAGACAGTGTTTACCTAGAGCGTGGTGATAGACAGTGTTTACCTAGAGCGTGGTGATAGACAGTGTTTACCTAGAGCGTGGTGATAGACAGTGTTTACCTAGAGCGTGGTGATAGACAGTGTTTACCTAGAGCGTGGTGATAGACAGTGTTTACCTGGAGCGTGGTGATAGACAGTGTTTACCTAGACCGTGGTGATAGACAGTGTTTACCTAGAGTGTGGTGATAGACAGTGTTTACCTAGAGCGTGGTGATAGACAGTGTTTACCTAGAGCGTGGTGATAGACAGTGTTTACCTAGAGCGTGGTGATAGACAGTGTTTACCTAGAGCGTGGTGATAGACAGTGTTTACCTAGAGCGTGGTGATAGACAGTGTTTACCTAGAGCGTGGTGATAGACAGTGTTTACCTGGAGCGTGGTGATAGACAGTGTTTACCTAGAGCGTGGTGATAGACAGTGTTTACCTAGAGCGTGGTGATAGACAGTGTTTACCTAGAGCGTGGTGATAGACAGTGTTTACCTAGAGCGTGGTGATAGACAGTGTTTACCTAGAGCGTCTAGAGCGTGGTGATAGACAGTGTTTACCTAGAGCGTGGTGATAGACAGTGTTTACCTAGAGCGTGGTGATAGACAGTGTTTACCTAGAGCGTGGTGATAGACAGTGTTTACCTAGAGCGTGGTGATAGACAGTGTTTACCTAGAGCGCCTGGAGCGTGGTGATAGACAGTGTTTACCTAGAGCGTAGTGATAGACAGTGTTTACCTAGAGCGTGGTGATAGACAGTGTTTACCTAGAGCGTGGTGATAGACAGTGTTTACCTAGAGCGTGGTGATAGACAGTGTTTACCTAGAGCGTGGTGATAGACAGTGTTTACCTAGAGCGTGGTGATAGACAGTGTTTACCTAGAGCGTCTGGAGCGTGGTGATAGACAGTGTTTACCTAGAGCGTGGTGATAAACAGTGTTTACCTAGAGCGTGGTGATAGACAGTGTTTACCTAGAGCGTGGTGATAGACAGTGTTTACCTAGAGCGTGGTAATAGACAGTGTTTACCTAGAGCGTGGTGATAAACAGTGTTTACCTAGAGCGTGGTGATAGACAGTATTTACCTAGAGCGTAGTGATAGACAGTGTTTACCTAGAGCGTGGTGATAGACAGTGTTTACCTAGAGCGTGGTGATAGACAGTGTTTACCTAGAGCGTGGTGATAGACAGTGTTTACCTAGAGCGTGGTAATAGACAGTGTTTACCTAGAGCGTGGTAATAGACAGTGTTTACCTAGAGCGTGGTGATAGACAGTGTTTACCTAGAGCGTGGTAATAGACCGTGTTTACCTAGAGCGTGGTGATAGACAGTGTTTACCTAGAGCGTGGTGATAGACAGTGTTTACCTAGAGCGTGGTGATAGACAGTGTTTACCTAGAGCGTGGTGATAGACAGTGTTTACCTGGAGCGTAGTGATAGACAGTGTTTACCTAGAGCGTGGTGATAGACAGTGTTTACCTAGAGCGTGGTGATAGACAGTGTTTACCTAGAGCGTGGTGATAGACTGTGTTTACCTAGAGCGTGGTGATAGACAGTGTTTACCTAGAGCGTCTGGAGCGTGGTGATAGACAGTGTTTACCTAGAGCGTGGTGATAGACAGTGTTTACCTAGAGTGTGGTGATAGACAGTGTTTACCTAGAGCGTGGTGATAGACAGTGTTTACCTAGAGCGTGGTGATAGACAGTGTTTACCTAGAGCGTGGTGATAGACAGTGTTTACCTAGAGCGCGGTGATAGACAGTGTTTACCTGGAGCGCGGTGATAGACAGTGTTTACCTAGAGCGCGGTGATAGACAGTGTTTACCTAGAGCGTGGTGATAGACAGTGTTTACCTAGAGCGTCTAGAGCGTGGTGATAGACAGTGTTTACCTAGAGCGTGGTGATAGACAGTGTTTACCTAGAGCGTGGTGATAGACAGTGTTTACCTAGAGCGTGGTGATAGACAGTGTTTACCTAGAGCGTGGTGATAGACAGTGTTTACCTAGAGCGTGGTGATAGACAGTGTTTACCTAGAGCGTGGTGATAGACAGTGTTTACCTAGAGCGTGGTGATAGACAGTGTTTACCTAGAGCGTGGTGATAGACAGTGTTTACCTGGAGCGTGGTGATAGACAGTGTTTACCTAGAGCGTGGTGATAGACAGTGTTTACCTAGAGCGGTGATAGACAGTGTTTACCTGGAGCGCGTGATAGACAGTGTTTACCTAGAGCGCGGTGATAGACAGTGTTTACCTAGAGCGTGGTGATAGACAGTGTTTACCTAGAGCGTGGTGATAGACAGTGTTTACCTAGAGTGTGGTGATAGACAGTGTTTACCTAGAGCGTGGTGATAGACAGTGTTTACCTAGAGCGTGGTGATAGACAGTGTTTACCTAGAGCGTGGTGATAGACAGTGTTTACCTAGAGCGTGGTGATAGACAGTGTTTACCTAGAGCGTGGTGTTTAGACAGTGTTTACCTAGAGCGTGGTGATAGACAGTGTTTACCTAGAGCGTGATGATAGACAGTGTTTACCTAGAGCGTGGTGATAGACAGTGTTTACCTAGAGCGTGGTAATAGACAGTGTTTATCTAGAGCGTGGTGATAGACAGTGTTTACCTAGAGCGTGGTGATAGACAGTGTTTACCTAGAGCGTGGTGATAGACAGTGTTTACCTAGAGCATGGTGATAGACAGTGTTTACCTAGAGCGTGGTAATAGACAGTGTTTACCTAGAGCGTCTGGAGCGTGGTGATAGACAGTGTTTACCTAGAGCGTGGTGATAAACAGTGTTTACCTGGAGCGTGGTGATAGACAGTGTTTACCTAGAGCGTGGTGATAGACAGTGTTTACCTAGAGCGTGGTAATAGACAGTGTTTACCTAGAGCGTGGTGATAGACAGTGTTTACCTAGAGCGTGGTGATAGACAGTGTTTACCTAGAGCGTGGTGATAGACAGTGTTTACCTAGAGCGTGGTAATAGACAGTGTTTACCTAGAGCGTCTGGAGCGCGGTCCTTTGAGGCATCTTTCCAGGGTATCCCTTCTGAACACATAGAGCAGCACTAACACCAGCAGCACCAGGATGGGAACCACCAGCAGGAAGAAGATCAGCAGGCCGTCCCTCAGGGAATAATCTGGGAGAAGCAGAGTGATAGTTATTAGTGAAGATCAGCAGGCCGTCCCTCAGGGAGTGAACAGTACCCATCTATAATGACAGGCAGGTAGAGACAGGAAAGGTGTGCAGTGAACAGTACCTGTCTATAATGACAGGCAGGTAGAGACAGGAAAGGTGTGCAGTGAACAGTACCTGTCTATAATGACAGGCAGGTAGACAGAGGAAAGGTGTGCAGTGAACAGTACCTGTCTATAATGACAGGCAGGTAGAGACAGGAAAGGTGTGCAGTGAACAGTACCTGTCTATAATGACAGGCAGGTAGAGACAGGAAAGGTGTGCAGTGAACAGTACCTGTCTATAATGACAGGCAGGTAGACAGAGGAAAGGTGTGCAGTGAACAGTACCTGTCTATAATGACAGGCAGGTAGAGGGAGGTGTGCAGTGAGGATTACCTGTCTATAATGACAGGCAGGTAGAGGGAGGTGTGCAGTGAACAGTACCTGTCTATAATGACAGGCAGGTAGAGGGAGGTGTGCAGTGAGGATTACCTGTCTATAATGACAGGCAGGTAGAGGGAGGTGTGCAGTGAGGATTACCTGTCTATAATGACAGGCAGGTAGAGGGAGGTGTGCAGTGAGGATTACCTGTCTATAATGACAGGCAGGTAGAGGGAGGTGTGCAGTGAGGATTACCTGTCTATAATGACAGGCAGGTAGAGGGAGGTGTGCAGTGAGGATTACCTGTCTATAATGACAGGCAGGTAGAGGGAGGTGTGCAGTGAACAGTACCTGTCTATAATGACAGGCAGGTAGAGGGAGGTGTGCAGTGAGGATTACCTGTCTATAATGACAGGCAGGTAGAGGGAGGTGTGCAGTGAGGATTACCTGTCTATAATGACAGGCAGGTAGAGGGAGGTGTGCAGTGAGGATTACCTGTCTATAATGACAGGCAGGTAGACAGAGGAAAGGTGTGCAGTGAACAGTACCTGTCTATAATGACAGGCAGGTAGAGACAGGAAAGGTGTGCGGTGAACAGTACCTGTCTATAATGACAGGCAGGTAGAGACAGGAAAGGTGTGCAGTGAACAGTACCTGTCTATAATGACAGGCAGGTAGACAGAGGAAAGGTGTGCAGTGAACAGTACCTGTCTATAATGACAGGCAGGTAGAGGGAGGTGTGCAGTGAGGATTACCTGTCTATAATGACAGGCAGGTAGAGGGAGGTGTGCAGTGAACAGTACCTGTCTATAATGACAGGCAGGTAGAGGGAGGTGTGCAGTGAGGATTACCTGTCTATAATGACAGGCAGGTAGAGGGAGGTGTGCAGTGAGGATTACCTGTCTATAATGACAGGCAGGTAGAGGGAGGTGTGCAGTGAGGATTACCTGTCTATAATGACAGGCAGGTAGAGGGATGTGTGCAGTGAGGATTACCTGTCTATAATGACAGGCAGGTAGAGGGAGGTGTGCAGTGAACAGTACCTGTCTATAATGACAGGCAGGTAGAGGGAGGTGTGCAGTGAGGATTACCTGTCTATAATGACAGGCAGGTAGAGGGAGGTGTGCAGTGAGGATTACCTGTCTATAATGACAGGCAGGTAGAGGGAGATGTGCAGTGAGGATTACCTGTCTATAATGACAGGCAGGTAGAGGGAGGTGTGCAGTGAGGATTACCTGTCTATAATGACAGGCAGGTAGAGGGAGGTGTGCAGTGAGCAGTACCTGTCTATAATGACAGGCAGGTAGAGGGAGGTGTGCAGTGAGGATTACCTGTCTATAATGACAGGCAGGTAGAGGGAGGTGTGCAGTGAGGATTACCTGTCTATAATGACAGGCAGGTAGAGACAGGAAAGGTGTGCAGTGAACAGTACCTGTCTATAATGACAGGCAGGTAGAGACAGGAAAGGTGTGCAGTGAACAGTACCTGTCTATAATGACAGGCAGGTAGAGACAGGAAAGGTGTGCAGTGAACAGTACCTGTCTATAATGACAGGCAGGTAGAGGACAGGTGTGCAGTGAGGATTACCTGTCTATAATGACAGGCAGGTAGAGGACAGGTGTGCAGTGAACAGTACCTGTCTATAATGACAGGCAGGTAGAGGACAGGTGTGCAGTGAACAGTACCTGTCTATAATGACAGGCAGGTAGAGGACAGGTGTGCAGTGAACAGTACCTGTCTATAATGACAGGCAGGTAGAGGACAGGTGTGCAGTGAGGATTACCTGTCTATAATGACAGGCAGGTAGAGGACAGGTGTGCAGTGAACAGTACCTGTCTATAATGACAGGCAGGTAGAGGACAGGTGTGCAGTGAACAGTACCTGTCTATAATGACAGGCAGGTAGAGGACAGGTGTGCAGTGAACAGTACCTGTCTATAATGACAGGCAGGTAGAGGACAGGTGTGCAGTGAGGATTACCTGTCTATAATGACAGGCAGGTAGAGGACAGGTGTGCAGTGAACAGTACCTGTCTATAATGACAGGCAGGTAGAGGACAGGTGTGCAGTGAACAGTACCTGTCTATAATGACAGGCAGGTAGAGGACAGGTGTGCAGTGAACAGTACCTGTCTATAATGACAGGCAGGTAGAGGACAGGTGTGCAGTGAGGATTACCTATCTATAATGACAGGCAGGTAGAGGGAGGTGTGCAGTGAGGATTACCTGTCTATAATGACAGGCAGGTAGAGGGAGGTGTGCAGTGAGGATTACCTGTCTATAATGACAGGCAGGTAGAGGGAGGTGTGCAGTGAGGATTACCTGTCTATAATGACAGGCAGGTAGAGGGAGGTGTGCAGTGAGGATTACCTGTCTATAATGACAGGCAGGTAGAGGGAGGTGTGCAGTGAGGATTACCTGTCTATAATGACAGGCAGGTAGAGGGAGGTGTGCAGTGAGGATTACCTGTCTATAATGACAGGCAGGTAGAGGACAGGTGTGCAGTGAGGATTACCTGTCTATAATGACAGGCAGGTAGAGGGAGGTGTGCAGTGAGGATTACCTGTCTATAATGACAGGCAGGTAGAGGGAGGTGTGCAGTGAGGATTACCTGTCTATAATGACAGGCAGGTAGAGGACAGGTGTGCAGTGAGGATTACCTGTCTATAATGACAGGCAGGTAGAGGACAGGTGTGCAGTGAGGATTACCTGTCTATAATGACAGGCAGGTAGAGGGAGGTGTGCAGTGAGGATTACCTATCTGTGCAGGCCCGCTGTCCACACTGCCCCCTCTCCCTGACTTGGCACAGTCAGGAGGTCCCCAGCCGTCATTACAGTGGCAGTGGCCCTGGTTGTTACACACCTGTGGGAAATATACCAATCAATTAACTAATCAACCAGCCAATACAATAGACACTGGTCTCTCTCCCAAGTAGAGCCAATCAATTAACTAATCAACCAGCCATTACAATAGACACTGGTCTCTCTCCCAAGTAGAGCCAATCAATGAACTTATCAACCAGCCAATACAATAGACACTGGTCTTGACTCCCAGAAGAGCCAATCAGATGGCCTGTATCACGTGATGTACCCGACCCCTTCTAGAGGGTGAGATCTCTCCCCAGAAGAGCCCATCAGATGGCCTGAGGCATTCACACTAGGCTCCCATTCCGCCTCTACACTCTAACCACTAGGCTACCCTGCCGCCTCTACACTCTAACCACTAGGCTACCCTGCCGCCTCTACACTCTAACCACTAGGCTACCCTGCCGCCTCTACACTCTAACCACTAGGCTACCCTGCCGCCTCTACACTCTAACCACTAGGCTACCCTGCCGCCTCTACACTCTAACCACTAGGCTACCCTGCCGCCTCTACACTCTAACCACTAGGCTACCCTGCCGCCTCTACACTCTAACCACTAGGCTACCCTGCCGCCTCTACACTCTAACCACTAGGCTACCCTGCCGCCTCTACACTCTAACCACTAGGCTACCCTGCCGCCTCTACACTCTAACCACAAGGCTACCCTGCCGCCTCTACACTCTAACCACTAGGCTACCCTGCCGCCTCTACACTCTAACCACTAGGCTACCCTGCCGCCTCTACACTCTAACCACTAGGCTACCCTGCCGCCTCTACACTCTAACCACTAGGCTACCCTGCCGCCTCTACACTCTAACCACTAGGCTACCCTGCCGCCTCTACACTCTAACCACTAGGCTACCCTGCCGCCTCTACACTCTAACCACTAGGCTACCCTGCCGCCTCTACACTCTAACCACTAGGCTACCCTGCCGCCTCTACACTCTAACCACTAGGCTACCCTGCCGCCTCTACACTCTAACCACTAGGCTACCCTGCCGCCTCTACACTCTAACCACTAGGCTACCCTGCCGCCTCTACACTCTAACCACTAGGCTACCCTGCCGCCTCTACACTCTAACCACTAGGCTACCCTGCCGCCTCTACACTCTAACCACTAGGCTACCCTGCCGCCTCTACACTCTAACCACTAGGCTACCCTGCCGCCTCTACACTCTAACCACTAGGCTACCCTGCCGCCTCTACACTCTAACCACTAGGCTACCCTGCCGCCTCTACACTCTAACCACTAGGCTACCCTGCCGCCTCTACACTCTAACCACTAGGCTACCCTGCCGCCTCTACACTCTAACCACTAGGCTACCCTGCCGCCTCTACACTCTAACCACTAGGCTACCCTGCCGCCTCTACACTCTAACCACTAGGCTACCCTGCCGCCTCTACACTCTAACCACTAGGCTACCCTGCCGCCTGTGGGTGAGACCTTCTCTTACCCCTCGGCTGTTACATGTGTTGTTGGCATCACAGTGGAGGTCCACAGACAGTAGAGCTGAGGCATTCACACACTGGAAGTCAAGGCAGGCCTGGAAGAAAAAGAGAGGAGTCCTGGATATTATCTCTGGATTCAAACAAACCCCCCATAGCAATGACTACAAGGCATTATGGTTGTCCTGCCGCCTCAGTACACACCACCCACACTGTGGAAGAAATGGTTTGACACACACACCACCCACACTGTGGAAGAAATGGTTTGACACACACACCACCCGCCCTGTGGAAGAAATGGTTTGACACACACCACCCACACTGTGGAAGAAATGGCTCGACACACACCACCCGCCCTGTGGAGGAAGTGACATCATCTTAGAAAGACAGAAAGGGTCAAAGTTGAAGACACTGAAACCAAAAAGGCTAATCTTACCTTCCCTTGGTGCAGGGGCTGCCCTGGTTGACATAGGCAGGGTCAAGAACATCAGAGCCCAGGTTAAAGTCTGCGTTGACACACGAAGAACCATCGATGATCTGGTTACTGACCGAGCCTCCAGGAGGAGGGTTGTTGGTGTTTACGTTAGTGCACTGTACCTTCCCACACATGGCATTACTGCAGGAACACAGTGGAGACAGGGAGGAGTCAGTAGTAACACAGGGAGGGAGTCAGTAGGAACACAGTGGAGACAGGGAGGAGTCAGTAGTAACACAGGGAGGGAGTCAGTAGGAACACAGTGGAGACAGGAGGGAGTCAGTAGTAACACAGGGAGGGAGTCAGTAGTAACACAGGGAGGGAGTCAGTAGTAACACAGTGGAGACAGGGAGGGAGTCAGTAGTAACACAGTGGAGACAGGGAGGGAGTCAGTAGTAACACAGTGGAGACAGGGAGGGAGTCAGTAGTAACACAGTGGAGACAGGGAGGGAGTCAGTAGTAACACAGTGGAGACAGGGAGGGAGTCAGTAGTAACACAGTGGAGACAGGGAGGGAGTCAGTAGTAACACAGTGGAGACAGGGAGGAGTCAGTAGTAACACAGGGAGACAGGGAGGGAGTCAGTAGTAACACAGTGGAGACGGGGAGTGAGTCAGTAGTAACACAGTGGAGACAGGGAGGGAGTCAGTAGTAACACAGTGGAGACAGGGAGGGGAGTCAGTAGTAACACAGTGGAGACAGGGAGGGAGTCAGTAGTAACACAGTGGAGACAGGGAGGAGTCAGTAGTAACACAGTGGAGACAGGGAGGGAGTCAGTAGTAACACAGTGGAGACAGGGAGGGAGTCAGTAGGAACACAGTGGAGAGGGAGTCAGTAACACAGTGGAACACAGTGGAGACAGGGAGGGAGTCAGTAGTAACACAGTGGAGAGGAGTCAGTAGTAACACAGTGGAGACAGGGAGGAGTCAGTAGGAACACAGTGGAGACAGGGAGGGAGTCAGTAGTAACACAGTGGAGACGGGGAGTGAGTCAGTAGTAACACAGTGGAGACAGGGAGGGAGTCAGTAGTAACACAGTGGAGACAGGGAGGGAGTCAGTAGTAACACAGTGGAGACAGGGAGGGAGTCAGTAGTAACACAGTGGAGACAGGGAGGGAGTCAGTAGTAACACAGTGGAGACAGGGAGGGAGTCAGTAGTAACACAGTGGAGACAGGGAGGAGTCAGTAGTAACACAGTGGAGACAGGAGGAGTCAGTAGTAACACAGTGGAGACAGGGAGGGAGTCAGTAGTAACACAGGGAGGGAGTCAGTAGGAACACAGTGGAGACAGGGAGGAGTCAGTAGTAACACAGTGGAGACGGGGAGGGAGTCAGTAGTAACACAGTGGAGAGGGAGTCAGTAGTAACACAGGGAGACGGGGAGGGGGTCAGTAGTAACACAGTGGAGACGGGGAGGGAGTCAGTAGTAACACAGTGGAGACAGGGAGGGAGTCAGTAGTAACACAGTGGAGGGAGGGAGTCAGTAGTAACACAGTGGAGACGGGAGGGAGTCAGTAGTAACACAGTGGAGACGGGAGGGAGTCAGTAGTAACACAGGGGAGGGAGTCAGTAGTAACACAGTGGAGACGGGGAGGAGTCAGTAGTAACACAGGGAGGGAGTCAGTAGTAACACAGTGGAGACAGGGAGGGGGTCAGTAGTAACACAGTGGAGACGGGGAGGGAGTCAGTAGTAACACAGGGAGGGAGTCAGTAGTAACACAGTGGAGACGGGAGGGAGTCAGTAGTAACACAGTGGAGAGGGAGGAGTCAGTAGTAACACAGTGGAGACGGGGAGGGAGTCAGTAGTAACACAGTGGAGACGGGGAGGGAGTCAGTAGTAACACAGGGAGGGAGTCAGTAGTAACACAGTGGAGACGGGGAGGGAGTCAGTAGTAACACAGGGAGGGAGTCAGTAGTAACACAGTGGAGACGGGGAGGGGTCAGTAGTAACACAGTGGAGACGGGGAGGGAGTCAGTAGTAACACAGTGGAGACGGGGAGGGAGTCAGTAGTAACACAGTGGAGACAGGGAGGGAGTCAGTAGTAACACAGGGAGGGAGTCAGTAGTAACACAGTGGAGACGGGGAGGGAGTCGGTAGTAACACAGTGGAGACAGGGAGGGAGTCGGTAGTAACACAGTGGAGACAGGGAGGGAGTCAGTAGTAACACAGTGGAGACGGGGAGGGAGTCAGTAGTAACACAGTGGAGACAGGGAGGGGGTCAGTAGTAACACAGTGGAGACAGGGAGGGGGTCAGTAGTAACACAGGGAGAGGGGAGGGAGTCAGTAGTAACACAGTGGAGACAGGGAGGAGTCAGTAGGAACACAGTGGAGACGGGGAGGGAGTCAGTAGTAACACAGTGGAGACAGGGAGGGAGTCAGTAGTAACACAGTGGAGACAGGGAGGGAGTCAGTAGTAACACAGTGGAGACAGGGAGGGAGTCAGTAGTAACACAGTGGAGACGGGGAGGGAGTCAGTAGTAACACAGTAGAGACAGGGAGGGAGTCAGTAGTAACACAGTAGAGACAGGGAGGGAGTCAGTAGTAACACAGTAGAGACAGGGAGGGGAGGAGTCAGTAGTAACACAGTGGAGACAGGGAGGGAGTCAGTAGTAACACAGTGGAGACAGGAGGGAGTCAGTAGTAACACAGTGGAGACAGGGAGGGAGTCAGTAGTAACACAGTGGAGACGGGGAGGGAGTCAGTAGTAACACAGTAGAGACAGGGAGGGAGTCAGTAGTAACACAGTGGGGAGGGAGTCAGTAGTAACACAGTGGAGACGGGGAGGGAGTCAGTAGTAACACAGGGGAGACAGGGAGGGAGTCAGGAACACAGTGGAGACAGGGAGGGAGTCAGTAGTAACACAGTGGAGACAGGGAGGGAGTCAGTAGTAACACAGTGGGGAGGGAGTCAGTAGTAACACAGTGGAGACGGGGAGGGAGTCAGTAGTAACACAGGGAGACGGGGAGGGAGTCAGTAGTAACACAGTGGGGAGGGAGTCAGTAGTAACACAGTGGAGACGGGGAGGGAGTCAGTAGTAACACAGGGGAGACGGGGAGGGAGTCAGTAGTAACACAGTGGAGACGGGGAGGGAGTCAGTAGTAACACAGGGGAGACAGGGAGGGAGTCAGTAGTAACACAGTGGAGACAGGGAGGGAGTCAGTAGTAACACAGTGGGGAGGGAGTCAGTAGTAACACAGTGGAGACGGGGAGGGAGTCAGTAGTAACACAGGGGAGACAGGGAGGGAGTCAGTAGTAACACAGTGGAGACGGGGAGGGGGTCGGTAGTAACACAGTGGAGACGGGGAGGGAGTCAGTAACACAGTGGAGACAGGGAGGAGTCAGTAGTAACACAGTGGAGACAGGGAGGGAGTCAGTAGTAACACAGTGGAGACGGGGAGGGAGTCAGTAGTAACACAGTGGAGACAGGGAGGGAGTCAGTAGTAACACAGTGGAGACAGGGAGGGAGTCAGTAGTAACACAGTGGAGACGGGGAGGGAGTCAGTAGTAACACAGTGGAGACGGGGAGGGAGTCAGTAGTAACACAGTGGAGACGGGGAGGGGGTCGGTAGTAACACAGGGGAGACGGGGAGGGGGTCGGTAGTAACACAGGGGAGACGGGGAGGGGTCGGTAGTAACACAGTGGAGACGGGGAGGGAGTCGGTAGTAACACAGTGGAGACGGGGAGGAGTCGGTAGTAACACAGTGGAGACGGGGAGGGAGTCGGTAGTAACACAGTGGAGACGGGGAGGGAGTCAGTAGTAACACAGTGGAGACAGGGAGGGAGTCAGTAGTAACACAGTGGAGACAGGGAGGGAGTCAGTAGTAACACAGTGGAGACAGGGAGGGAGTCAGTAGTAACACAGTGGAGACAGGGAGTGAGTCGGTAGGAACACAGTGGAGACAGGGAGGGAGTCAGTAGTAACACAGTGGAGACAGGGAGGAGTCAGTAGTAGCACAGTGGAGACAGGAGGAGTCAGTAGTAACACAGTGGAGACAGGGAGGAGTCAGTAGTAACACAGTGGAGACGGGGAGGGAGTCAGTAGTAACACAGTGGAGACGGGGAGGGAGTCAGTAGTAACACAGTGGAGACGGGGAGGGAGTCGGTAGTAACACAGTGGAGACAGGGAGGGAGTCTGTAACACAGTGGAGACAGGGAGTGAGTCGGTAGTAACACAGTGGAGAGGGAGTCAGTAGGAACACAGTGGAGACAGGGAGGGAGTCAGTAGTAACACAGGGAGGGAGTCAGTAGTAACACAGGGAGGGAGTCAGTAGTAACACAGTGGAGACGGGGAGTGAGTCGGTAGTAACACAGTGGAGACAGGGAGGGAGTCAGTAGTAACACAGTGGAGACGGTGAGGGAGTCAGTAGTAACACAGTGGAGACAGGGAGGGAGTCAGTAGTAACACAGTGGAGACAGGGAGGGAGTCAGTAGTAACACAGTGGAGACAGGGAGGGAGTCAGTAGTAACACAGTGGAGACGGGGAGGGAGTCAGTAGTAACACAGTGGAGACAGGGAGGGAGTCAGTAGTAACACAGTGGAGACAGGGAGGGAGTCAGTAGTAACACAGTGGAGACAGGGAGGGAGTCAGTAGTAACACAGTGGAGACAGGGAGGAGTCAGTAGTAACACAGTGGAGACAGGGAGGAGTCAGTAGTAACACAGTGGAGACAGGGAGGAGTCAGTAGTAACACAGTGGAGACAGGGAGGGAGTCAGTAGTAACACAGTGGAGACAGGGAGGAGTCAGTAGTAACACAGTGGAGACAGGGAGGGAGTCAGTAGTAACACAGTGGAGACGGGGAGGGAGTCAGTAGTAACACAGTGGAGACGGGGAGGAGTCAGTAGTAACACAGTGGAGACAGGGAGGTAGTCAGTAGTAACACAGGGAGGGAGTCAGTAGTAACACAGTGGAGACGGGGAGGGAGTCAGTAGTAACACAGTGGAGACAGGGAGGGAGTCAGTAGTAACACAGTGGAGACAGGGAGGAGTCAGTAGTAACACAGTGGAGACAGGGAGGAGTCAGTAGTAACACAGTGGAGACGGGGAAGGGGGTGGAGACAGGGAGGGAGTCAGTAGTAACACAGTGGGGAGGGAGTCAGTAGTAACACAGTGGAGACAGGGAGGGAGTCAGTAGTAACACAGTGGAGACGGGGAGGGAGTCAGTAGTAACACAGTGGAGACAGGGAGGAGTCAGTAGTAACACAGTGGAGACAGGGAGGAGTCAGTAGTAACACAGTGGAGACGGGGAGGAGTCAGTAGTAACACAGTGGGGAGGGAGTCAGTAGTAACACAGTGGGGAGGGAGTCAGTAGTAACACAGTGGAGACAGGGAGGGAGTCAGTAGTAACACAGTGGAGACGGGGAGGGAGTCAGTAGTAACACAGTGGAGACAGGGAGGGAGTCAGTAGTAACACAGTGGAGACAGGGAGGGAGTCAGTAGTAACACAGTGGAGACGGGGAGGGAGTCAGTAGTAACACAGTGGAGACGGGGAGGGAGTCAGTAGTAACACAGTGGAGACAGGGAGGGAGTCAGTAGTAACACAGTGGAGACAGGGAGGGAGTCAGTAGTAACACAGTGGAGACAGGGAGGGAGTCAGTAGTAACACAGTGGAGACGGGAGGGAGTCAGTAGTAACACAGTGGAGACGGGGAGGGAGTCAGTAGTAACACAGTGGAGACGGGGAGGGAGTCAGTAGTAACACAGTGGAGACAGGGAGGAGTCAGTAGTAACACAGTGGAGACAGGGAGGGAGTCAGTAGTAACACAGTGGAGACAGGGAGGGAGTCAGTAGTAACACAGGGAGGGAGTCAGTAGTAACACAGGGAGGGAGTCAGTAGTAACACAGTGGAGACGGGGAGGGAGTCGGTAGTAACACAGTGGAGACAGGGAGGGAGTCGGTAGTAACACAGTGGAGACAGGGAGGGAGTCAGTAGTAACACGGGAGGGAGTCAGTAGTAACACAGTGGAGACGGGGAGGAGTCAGTAGTAACACAGTGGAGACGGGGAGGGAGTCAGTAGTAACACAGTGGAGACGGGGAGGGAGTCAGTAGTAACACAGGGAGGAGGAGTCAGTAGTAACACAGTGGAGACGGGGAGGGAGTCAGTAGTAACACAGTGGAGACAGGGAGGGAGTCAGTAGTAACACAGTGGAGACAGGGAGGGAGTCAGTAGGAACACAGTGGAGACAGGGAGGGAGTCAGTAGTAACACAGTGGAGACGGGAGGAGTCAGTAGTAACACAGTGGAGACGGGGAGGGAGTCAGTAGTAACACAGTGGAGACAGGGAGGGAGTCAGTAGTAACACAGTGGAGACAGGGAGGAGTCAGTAGTAACACAGTGGAGACAGGGAGGGAGTCAGTAGTAACACAGTGGAGACAGGGAGGGAGTCAGTAGTAACACAGTGGAGACAGGGAGGGAGTCAGTAGTAACACAGGGAGGGGAGTCAGTAGTAACACAGTGGAGACGGGGAGGGAGTCAGTAGTAACACAGTGGAGACAGGGAGGAGTCAGTAGTAACACAGGGAGGGAGTCAGTAGTAACACAGTGGAGACAGGGAGGGAGTCAGTAGTAACACAGGGAGGGAGTCAGTAGTAACACAGTGGAGACAGGGAGGAGTCAGTAGTAACACAGGGAGGGGGAGTCAGTAGTAACACAGTGGAGACAGGGAGGGAGTCAGTAGTAACACAGGGAGGGAGTCAGTAGTAACACAGTGGAGACGGGGAGGAGTCAGTAGTAACACAGTGGAGACAGGGAGGGAGTCAGTAGTAACACAGTGGAGACGGGGAGGAGTCAGTAGTAACACAGTGGAGACAGGGAGGAGTCAGTAGTAACACAGGGAGGGGGAGTCAGTAGTAACACAGTGGAGACAGGGAGGGAGTCAGTAGTAACACAGTGGAGACAGGGAGGGAGTCAGTAGTAACACAGTGGAGACAGGGGAGGGAGTCAGTAGTAACACAGTGGAGACAGGGAGGGAGTCAGTAGTAACACAGTGGAGACAGGGAGGGAGTCAGTAGTAACACAGTGGAGACAGGGAGGAGTCAGTAGTAACACAGTGGAGACAGGGAGGGAGTCAGTAGTAACACAGTGGAGACAGGGAGGAGTCAGTAGTAACACAGTGGAGACAGGGGAGGGGAGTCAGTAGTAACACAGTGGAGACAGGGAGGAGTCAGTAGTAACACAGTGGAGACAGGGGAGGGGAGTCAGTAGTAACACAGTGGAGACAGGGAGGAGTCAGTAGTAACACAGTGGAGACAGGGAGGGAGTCAGTAGTAACACAGTGGAGAGGGAGTCAGTAGTAACACAGTGGAGACGGGGAGGAGTCAGTAGTAACACAGTGGAGACGGGGAGTCAGTAGTAACACAGTCAGACAGGGAGGGAGTCAGTATTAACACAGTGGAGAGGAGTCAGTAGTAACACAGTGGAGGGAGTCAGTAGTAACACAGTGGGGAGGGAGTCAGTAGTAACACAGTGGAGACAGGGAGGGAGTCAGTAGTAACACAGTGGAGACGGGGAGGGAGTCAGTAGTAACACAGTGGAGACGGGGAGGGAGTCAGTAG
This sequence comes from Oncorhynchus keta, assembly GCF_023373465.1. Classification (NCBI taxonomy): domain Eukaryota; kingdom Metazoa; phylum Chordata; class Actinopteri; order Salmoniformes; family Salmonidae; genus Oncorhynchus; species Oncorhynchus keta. The sequence continues at coordinate 55,379 of NW_026290870.1, read as the reverse complement.
TAACACAGTGGAGACAGGGAGGGAGTCAGTAGTAACACAGTGGAGACAGGGAGGGAGTCAGTAGTAACACAGTGGAGACGGGGAGGGAGTCAGTAGTAACACAGTGGAGACAGGGAGGGAGTCAGTAGTAACACAGTGGAGACAGGGAGGGAGTCAGTAGTAACACAGTGGAGACAGGGAGGGAGTCAGTAGTAACACAGTGGAGACAGGGAGGGAGTCAGTAGTAACACAGTGGAGACAGGGAGGGAGTCAGTAGTAACACAGTGGGACAGGGAGTCAGTAGTAACACAGTGGAGACAGGGAGGGAGTCAGTAGTAACACAGTGGAGACAGGGAGGGAGTCAGTAGTAACACAGTGGAGACAGGGAGGGAGTCAGTAGTAACACAGTGGAGACAGGGAGTCAGTAGTAACACAGTGGAGACAGGGAGTCAGTAGTAACACAGTGGAGACAGGGAGTCAGTAGTAACACAGTGGAGACAGGGAGGGAGTCAGTAGTAACACAGTGGAGACAGGGAGGGAGTCAGTAGTAACACAGTGGAGACAGGGAGGGAGTCAGTAGTAACACAGTGGAGACAGGGAGGGAGTCAGTAGTAACACAGTGGAGACAGGGAGGGAGTCAGTAGTAACACAGTGGAGACAGGGAGGGAGTCAGTAGTAACACAGTGGAGACAGGGAGGGAGTCAGTAGTAACACAGTGGAGACAGGGAGGGAGTCAGTAGTAACACAGTGGAGACAGGGAGGGAGTCAGTTGCTCTACACTCCGCCCCGGGGGGGCTGGGCTCTACACTCCGCCCCGGGGGGGCTGGGCTCTACACTCCGCCCCGGGGGGGCTGGGCTCTACACTCCGCCCCGGAGTAGAATATAGAAAATAGTAAAAATGAAGAAAAACCCTGGAATGAGTAGATGTTCTAAAACTTAACAGTAATGAAACATTTCTCATCTTACTTTTTCGTCAATTATGAATGGCGATGACAAATTCAGATCACTTACGCCAAACTACATTTCACATAGGTCCCAGACGCCGTCATTCCACAGTTCCCAAACGCATCCCCCTTTAGATTCGCCGTCTGAAAGCAGATGTCTGCTGCTTTGCTTGCACCTGGGAAGAATAAATAAATCAAAACATTTAACATTTCAGACTTAAGAAATAAAAGAAGGAAAATATTAACAGTCAGGTCACAGTTACTTTCTTGATTCAAATATATAAAATAAAAATCGAATCAAATATATAAAATTAAAATTAAATTAAATGTATAAAATATAGAAAATAAAAATAAAATATATAAAATTAAATCAAATATATAAAATTAAAATAAAATAAAATGTATAAAATATAGAAAATAAAAATAAAATATATAAAATTAAATCAAATATATAAAATATAGAAAATAAAAATAAAATATAGAAAATAAAAATAAAATATATCAAATTAAAATAAAATAAAATGTATAAAATATACAAAATAAAAATAAAATATATAAAATAAAAATAAAATATAGAAAATTAAAATAATATAAAAAATACAAATATAGAAAATTAAAATTAAACAGAAAATAAAATATAGAATATTAAAATTTAATCAAATATATAAAATTAAAATTAAATGTATAAAACATAGAAAATATAGAAAATAAAAATAAAATATGTAAAATTAAATCAAATGTATAAAATTAAAATAAAATGTATAAAATATAGAAAATAAAAATATATAAAATTAAACTAAAATAAAATGTATAAAATATAGAAAATAAAAAAATATAGAAAATAAAAATAAAATATATAAAATTAAAATACAATGTATAAAATATAGAAAATTAAAATAAAATATAAAATTAAAATAAAATATATAGAATTAAAATATTATAAAAAATACAAATAAAGAAAATTAAAATTAAACAGAAAATAAAATATAGAATATTAAAATGTAATTAAATATATAAAATTAAAATCAAATAATATAAAAAATAAAATAAAATATATAAAATCAAAATTAAATATAGAAAATACAAATAAAATATAGAAAATACAAATAAAATATATAAATATGTTTATTTTGTACCTGTTTCAAAAAGATGTTTGCATTGGTAGTCGTAGGTCTGGCAGCGGCCCTCATAACAGTACGCCGCGTTGTTCTCACAGAGAAGCCCATCCATGATATAGAAGTCTGATGGACAGAAGGAGGCGGAGCCGTTGCAGTATTCTGGGAGGTCGCATGAGTTGACAGATCCCCTGCACGGTGTCCCTGACACGCTGATCTGAAAAAATTGGAAAGAAATTAGGCCGGAGAAACATTAATTTTCAAAATCGGTTTTCATTATTAAAATCAAAAGTTGACACCTCCCAAGTTGAAACCTCTGACGAAATAGCTCAACACAATCCTAGGCCCTCCCCCACCTTCAAACTGCTTTAATTGAAAATCCTTGATTTGCTGTCCGTTTTGGGGAGCGCCTAATCCATACGGTTTTGAAGACCGACAGCAGCTGGACTAACCTTGCAGTCCTTGCAGCAGCCTCCCTGAGCGCAGGCTGATCCCCAGGTCAACTTACAGGTGGCCGCGTCACAGCACTTATTGGTACATTCCTGCAACATCGTCAAGATTAGTAAACTTAGGAATGTCAAAAACTAAATTCTGAACCTATACACATCCATGGATAACTGACCAAATTATAAAATACATGCATTGTAATTTTGAATTCTTTAAAAAGTGTTGTCCATCAACCATGACAAGCTACCTGAGTCTGACATTTTTTATGTAAAATGACTGAGGATAATATTGAACGATATTGCCACTCCTATTTTCCATATCTTCAATCTAAGCCTTACAGGGAAGTGTATGCCCCCAGGCCTGGAGGGAAGCAAAAGTCATTCCGCTACCCAAGAATAGGGGCGGCAGCGTAGCCTAGTGGTTAGAGCGTTGGACTAGTAACCGGAAGGTTGCGAGTTCAAACCCCCGAGCTGACAACTGCCTGTTCTGCCCCTGAACAGGCAGTTAACCCACTGTTCCTAGACCAGTTTCCCTCTCCTGTCTGTCTGTTCCCAGGCCGTCATTGAAAATAAGAATGTGTTCTTAACTGACTTGCCTGGTTAAATAAAGGTCAAATAAAAATATAAAAAAATAGCAAAGCACCCTTTACTGGCTCAAACAGCCAACCAATCAGCCTGTTACCAACCCTTAGTAAACTTTTGGGGATATTGTTTTTAGCAGATACAATGCTATGATGACTTAATGTTATAAACGTCAGCGACCACAGCAAGTGAAATCACTGCAACACTGAACAGCACAGATACAATGCTAGTTCACTGTAAACAAGTTAACATTTTCAGCACAATTATAAGGAAGGGCATTCAACAAGCATAGTACTTGCACAAATGACTGAATGGCTGAGAGAAATTGAAAATTAACAGATTGTGGGGGATGTTTTTTTCAGTCCAGCTTCTGACATTATCGGTCATAATCTGCTGTTGGAAAAACATCTGTGTTATGGCTTTACACCACTTGCTATATTGTGGATAAAGAGTTACCTGTCTAACAGAACCCAGAGGGTGTTCTTTAACGGAAGCCAACATAATCCTGGTAGAGTCAGGCATTCCCCAGGGCAGCTGTCTAGGCCCCTTGCTTTGTTCAATCTTTACTAATGAGCTGCCATTGGCCCTGAGAAAATGCTGTGTTCGTCTATGATGACTCATTATTGTGCACGTCAGTGACCACAGCAAGTGAAATCACTGCAATAAGAGCTGCAGTCAGTTTAAGAATGGGTGGCAATATAAATAAGCTGATAGTATTTGGGACAAATCATTCACTAAACCCTAAACCTCACCAAAAGCCTGTAATGAATGTGGAAGTTGAGCAAGTTGAGGTGACTAAACTGCTTGGAGTAACGCTGGATTGTGAACAGTCATGGTGAAAACATATTGATGCAACAGTAGCGAAGATGGGGAGAAGTCTGTCCATAATAAAGCACTGTTCTGCCTTTGCAGGCCTGAGTTTTGTGGCACCTGGACTACTGTCCAGTCGTGTGGTCAGGTGCCACAAAGAAGGACATGGGAAATTACAGCTGTCTCAGAACAGGGCAGCACGGCTGGCCCATGGATGGACACGGAGAGCTAATATTAATCATATGCCCTGGCTCAATGTAGAGGAGAGATTGACTTCATCACTACTTGTATTTGTAAGAAGCATTGACATGTCTGTTTGAACTGCTGGCACACGGCTCAGACACCCACGCATACCCCACAAGACATGCCACCAGAGGTCTCTTCACAGTCCCCAAGTCCAGAACAGACTATGCGAGGTGCACAGTACTACATAGAGCCATGACTACATGGAACTCTATTCCACATAAGGTAACTGATGCAGCAGTAGAATCAGATTTGTTTTTAAACAGGCAAAAATACACCTTATGAAACAGTGGGACTGGGAGAACACACACTTTGTACTGTAAAGTAGTGGCCTTAGAGAACACACACTTTGAACTGTAAAGTAGTGGCCTTAGTGGACACATAATGTGTTGTGAAATCTGTTGAAATGCAAATGTTTAATTATATTTAACTGCCTTAATGTTGTTGGACCTCAGGTACAGTAGCTGCTGCCTTGGCAGGAACTAATGGGGATCCATAATAAACCCCAGGAAGAGTAGCTGCTGCCTTGGCAGGAACTAATGGGGATCCATACTAGACCCCAGGAAGAGTAGCTGCTGCCTTGGCAGGAACTAACGGGGATCCACAATAAACCCCATGAAGAGTAGCTGCTGCCTTGGCAGGAACTAACGGGGATCCACAATAAACCCCAGGAAGAGTAGCTGCTGCCTTGGCAGGAACTAACGGGGATCCATAATAAACCCCAGGAAGAGTAGCTGCTGCCTTGGCAGGAACTAACGGGGATCCATAATAAACCCCAGGAAGAGTAGCTGCTGCCTTGGCGGGAACTAATGGGGATCCATAATAAACCCCAGGAAGAGTAGCTGCTGCCTTGGCAGGAACTAATGTGGATCCATAATAAACCCCAGGAAGAGTAGCTGCTGCCTTGGCAGGAACTAATGGGGATCCATAATAAACCCCAGGAAGAGTAGCTGCTGCCGCCTCGGCAGGAACTAATGGGGATCCATAATAAACCCCAGGAAGAGTAGCTGCTGCCTTGGCAGGAACTAATGTGGATCCATAATAAACCCCAGGAAGAGTAGCTGCTGCATTGGCAGGAACTAATGGGGATCCATAATAAACCCCAGGAAGAGTAGCTGCTGCCGCCTCGGCAGGAACTAATGGGGATCCATAATAAACCCCAGGAAGAGTAGCTGCTGCCTTGGCAGGAACTAATGGGGATCCATAATAAACCCCAGGAAGAGTAGCTGCTGCCTTGGCAGGAACTAATGGGGATCCATAATAAACCCCAGGAAGAGTAGCTGCTGCCTTGGTAGGAACTAATGGGGATCCATAATAAACCCCAGGAAGAGTAGCTGCTGCCTTGGCAGGAACTAATGGGGATCCATAATAAACTCCAGGAAGAATAGCTGCTGCCTTGGCAGGAACTAATGGGGATCCATAATAAACCCCAGGATGAGTAGCTGCTGCCTTGACAGGAACTAATGGGGATCCATAATAAACCCCAGGAAGAGTAGCTGCTGCCTTGGCAGGAACTAATGGGGATCCATAATAAACCCCAGGATGAGTAGCTGCTGCCTTGGCAGGAACTAATGAGGATCCATAATAAACCCCAGGAAGAGTAGCTGCTGCCTTGGCAGGAACTAATGGGGATCCATAATAAACCCCAGGAAGAGTAGCTGCTGCCTTGGCAGGAACTAATGAGGATCCATAATAAACCCCAGGAAGAGTAGCTGCTGCCTTGGCAGGAACTAATGAGGATCCATAATAAACCCCAGGAAGAGTAGCTGCTGCCTTGGCAGGAACTAATGGGGATCCATAATAAACCCCAGGAAGAGTAGCTGCTGCCTTGGCAGGAACTAATGAGGATCCATAATAAACCCCAGGAAGAGTAGCTGCTGCCTTGGCAGGAACTAATGGGGATCCATAATAAACCCCAGGAGGAGTAGCTGCTGCCTTGGCAGGAACTAATGAGGATCCATAATAAACCCCAGGAAGAGTAGCTGCTGCCTTGGCAGGAACTAATGGGGAGCCGTAATAAACCCCAGGAAGAGTAGCTGCTGCCTTGACAGGAACTAATGGGGATCCATAATAAACCCCAGGATGAGTAGCTGCTGCCTTGACAGGAACTAATGGGGATCCATAACAAACACCAGGAAGAGTAGCTGCTGCCTTGGCAGGAACTAATGAGGATCCATAATAAACCCCAGGAAGAGTAGCTGCTGCCTTGGCAGGAACTAATGGGGATCCGTAATAAACCCCAGGAAGAGTAGCTGCTGCCTTGACAGGAACTAATGGGGATCCATAATAAACCCCAGGATGAGTAGCTGCTGCCTTGACAGGAACTAATGGGGATCCATAACAAACACCAGGAAGAGTAGCTGCTGCCTTGGCAGGAACTAATGGGGATCCATAATAAACCCCAGGATGAGTAGCTGCTGCCTTGGCAGGAACTAATGAGGATCCATAATAAACCCCAGGAAGAGTAGCTGCTGCCTTGGCAGGAACTAATGGAGATCCACAATAAACCCCAGGAAGAGTAGCTGCTGCCTTGGCAGGAACTAACGGGGATCCATAATAAACCCCAGGAAGAGTAGCTGCTGCCTTGGCAGGAACTAATGGGGATCCATAATAAACCCCAGGAGGAGTAGCTGCTGCCTTGGCAGGAACTAATGAGGATCCATAATAAACCCCAGGAAGAGTAGCTGCTGCCTTGGCAGGAACTAATGGGGATCCATAATAAACCCCAGGAAGAGTAGCTGCTGCCTTGGCAGGAACTAATGGGGATCCATAATAAACCCCAGGAAGAGTAGCTGCTGCCTTGGCAGGAACTAATGGGGATCCATAATAAACCCCAGGAAGAGTAGCTGCTGCCTTGACAGGAACTAATGGGGATCCATAATAAACCCCAGGAAGAGTAGCTGCTGCCTTGGCAGGAACTAATGGGGATCCATAATAAACCCCAGGATGAGTAGCTGCTGCCTTGGCAGGAACTAATGAGGATCCATAATAAACCCCAGGAAGAGTAGCTGCTGCCTTGGCAGGAACTAATGGGGATCCATAATAAACCCCAGGAAGAGTAGCTGCTGCCTTGGCAGGAACTAATGGGGATCCATAATAAACCCCAGGAAGAGTAGCTGCTGCCTTGGCAGGAACTAATGGGGATCCATAATAAACCCCAGGAAGAGTAGCTGCTGCCTTGGCAGGAACTAATGGGGATCCATAATAAACCCCAGGAAGAGTAGCTGCTGCCTTGACAGGAACTAATGGGGATCCATAATAAACCCCAGGAAGAGTAGCTGCTGCCTTGACAGGAACTAATGGGGATCCATAATAAACCCCAGGAAGAGTAGCTGCTGCCTTGACAGGAACTAATGGGGATCCATAATAAACCCCAGGAAGAGTAGCTGCTGCCTTGGCAGGAACTAATGGGGATCCATAATAAACCCCAGGAAGAGTAGCTGCTGCCTTGGCAGGAACTAATGGGGATCCTTAATGAATCCAAAATACAACACTCAGCCAAAGATTCCATTAACACAAAGTAACATTAGAAATATTATACATATTAAATCATTCTGGATCAATTATACATCATCAATCAATGTGTGAGTGAATCAATGAATCAGACATAATAGAGAGCCATTCAATGTGTGAGTGAATCAATGAATCAGGCATAATAGAGAGCCATTCAATGTGTGAGTGAATCAATGAATCAGGCATAATAGAGAGCCATTCAATGTGTGAGTGAATCAATGAATCAGGCATAATAGAGAGCCATTCAATGTGTGAGTGAGTGAATTCAATGGTGAATCATAATAGAGAGCCATTCAATGTGTGAGTGAATCAGTGAATCAGGCATAATAGAGAGCCATTCAATGTGTGAGTGAATCAGTGAATCAGACATAATAGAGAGCCATTCAATGTGTGAGTGAATCAACGAATCAGGCATAATAGAGAGCCATTCAATGTGTGAGTGAATCAATGAATCAGGCATAATAGAGAGCCATTCAATGTGTGAGTGAATCAATGAATCAGGCATAATAGAGAGCCATTCAATGTGTGAGTGAATCAATGAATCAGGCATAATAGAGAGCCATTCAATGTGTGAGTGAATCAGTGAATCAGGCATAATAGAGAGCCATTCAATGTGTGAGTGAATCAGGCATAATAGAGAGCCATTCAATGTGTGAAATCAGGCATAATAGAGAGCCATTCAATGTGTGAGTGAATCAGGCATAATAGAGAGCCATTCAATGTGTGAGTGAATCAGGCATAATAGAGAGCCATTCAATGTGTGAGTGAATCAATGAATCAGGCATAATAGAGAGCCATTCAATGTGTGAGTGAATCAATGCATAATAGAGAGCCATTCAATGTGTGAGTGAATCAATGAATCAGACATAATAGAGAGCCATTCAATGTGTGAGTGAATCAGGCATAATAGAGAGCCATTCAATGTGTGAGTGAATCAATGAATCAGGCATAATAGAGAGCCATTCAATGTGTGAGTGAATCAATGAATCAGCATAATAGAGAGCCATTCAATGTGTGAGTGAATCAATGAATCAGACATAATAGAGAGCCATTCAATGTGTGAGTGAATCAATGAATCAGGCATAATAGAGAGCCATTCAATGTGTGAGTGAATCAATGAATCAGGCATAATAGAGAGCCATTCAATGTGTGAGTGAATCAATGAATCAGGCATAATAGAGAGCCATTCAATGTGTGAGTGAATCAATGAATCAGGCATAATAGAGAGCCATTCAATGTGTGAGTGAATCAATGAATCAGGCATAATAGAGAGCCATTCAATGTGTGAGTGAATCAATGAATCAGGCATAATAGAGAGCCATTCAATGTGTGAGTGAATCAATGAATCAGGCATAATAGAGAGCCATTCAATGTGTGAGTGAAATCAGGCATAATAGAGAGCCATTCAATGTGTGAGTGAATCAGGCATAATAGAGAGCCATTCAATGTGTGAGTGAATCAATGAATCAGGCATAATAGAGAGCCATTCAATGTGTGAGTGAATCAATGAATCAAGCATAATAGAGAGCCATTCAATGTGTGAGTGAATCAGAATCATAATAGAGAGCCATTCAATGTGTGAGTGAATCAATGAATCAGGCATAATAGAGAGCCATTCAATGTGTGAGTGAATCAATGAATCAGGCATAATAGAGAGCCATTCAATGTGTGAGTGAAATCAGGCATAATAGAGAGCCATTCAATGTGTGAGTGAATCAATGAATCAGGCATAATAGAGAGCCATTCAATGTGTGAAATCAATGAATCAAGCATAATAGAGAGCCATTCAATGTGTGAGTGAATCAGACATAATAGAGAGCCATTCAATGTGTGAGTGAATCAATGAATCAGGCATAATAGAGAGCCATTCAATGTGTGAGTGAATCAGGCATAATAGAGAGCCATTCAATGTGTGAGTGAATCAATGAATCAGGCATAATAGAGAGCCATTCAATGTGTGAGTGAATCAGGCATAATAGAGAGCCATTCAATGTGTGAGTGAATCAATGAATCAGGCATAATAGAGAGCCATTCAATGTGTAACTTTGTCCCACTAGAATCATGAGTGAGGCACCATGTCTACAGGACAGACAGGAAGACAGGTGAGGACAGACAGGAAGACAGGTAAGGACAGACAGGAAGACAGGTAAGGACAGACAGGAAGACAGGTAAGGACAGACAGGAAGACAGGTAAGGACAGACAGGAAGACAGGTAAGGACAGACAGGAAGACAGGTAAGGACAGACAGGAAGACAGGTAAGGACAGACAGTACCTGGGGTGTTCCACAGTCACAGTCCTCTCTTTCCTCTAACATGCCGTTGAGGCACCCAGGACAGACAGGAAGACAGGTAAGGACAGACAGGAAGACAGGTAAGGACAGACAGGTAAGGACAGACAGGAAGACAGGTGAGTCAGACAGTACCTGGGGTGTTCCACAGTCACAGTCCTCTCCTTCCTCTAACATGCCGTTGAGGCACCCAGGACAGACAGGAAGACAGGTAAGGACAGACAGGAAGACAGGTAAGGACAGACAGTACCTGGGGTGTTCCACAGTCACAGTCCTCTCTTTCCTCTAACATGCCGTTGAGGCACCCAGGACAGACAGGAAGACAGGTAAGGACAGACAGGAAGACAGGTAAGGACAGACAGGAAGACAGGTAAGGACAGACAGTACCTGGGGTGTTCCACAGTCACAGTCCTCTCCTTCCTCTAACATGCCGTTGCCACATTTAGCCACAGAGACGATGTTGGACTGGGAGGGCTGGTTCAACAGACACACCCCTCCTCCACGCAGGACCAGACGCTCAAAGTCAGAGGCACTACAGTCACTGAAGAGGGTGGATCCACTGGGGAGGGGAAGACAGACGACGCTGTACATGAATACCAAACCGATGGAATCATTCAAATCAGTCACAATCAATGACTCCATTTCTATGAGACATACACTTATCAATATGGGCAAAAGTATGTGGACACCTGCTCGTCAAACATCTCATTCCAAAACCATGGGCATTAATATGGAGTTGGTCCCTCTTTGCTGCTATAACAGCCTCCACTCTTCTGGGAAGGCTTTCCACTAGATGTAGGAACATTGCTGCTATAACAGCCTCCACTCTTCTGGGAAGGCTTTCCACTAGATGTTGGAACATTGCTGCTATAACAGCCTCCACTCTTCTGGGAAGGCTTTCCACTAGATGTTGGAACATTAATGCTATAACAGCCTCCACTCTTCTGGGAAGGCTTTCCACTAGATGTTGGAACATTGCTGCTGTAACAGCCTCCACTCTTCTGGGAAGGCTTTCCACTAGATGTTGGAACATTGCTGCTGTAACAGCCTCCACTCTTCTGGGAAGGCTTTCCACTAGATGTTGGAACATTGCTGCTATAACAGCCTCCACTCTTCTGGGAAGGTTTTCCACTAGATGTTGGAACATTGCTGCTATAACAGCCTCCACTCTTCTGGGAAGGCTTTCCACTAGATGTTGGAACATTGCTGCTATAACAGCCTCCACTCTTCTGGGAAGGCTTTCCACTAGACGTTGGAACATTGCTGCTATAACAGCCTCCACTCTTCTGGGAAGGCTTTCCACTAGATGTTGGTACATTGCTGCTATAACAGCCTCCACTCTTCTAGGAAGGCTTTCCACTAGATGTAGGAACATTAATGCTATAACAGCCTCCACTCTTCTGGGAAGGCTTTCCACTAGATGTTGGAACATTGCTGCTGTAACAGCCTCCACTCTTCTGGGAAGGCTTTCCACTAGATGTTGGAACATTGCTGCTATAACAGCCTCCACTGTTCTGGGAAGGCTTTCCTCTAGATGTAGGAACATTAATGCTATAACAGCCTCCACTCTTCTGGGAAGGCTTTCCACTAGATGTTGGAACATTGCTGCTATAACAGCCTCCACTCTTCTGGGAAGGCTTTCCACTAGATGTAGGAACATTAATGCTATAACAGCCTCCACTCTTCTGGGAAGGCTTTCCACTAGATGTTGGAACATTGTATGTACTTGCTTCCATTCAGCCACGTCAGTATTAGTGAGGTCAGGCACCGAGTTTGGATGATTAGGCCTGGCTCACAGTCGGCTTGATTCGTTCCAATTCATTCCAAAGGTGATCGATGGGGTTGAGGTCAGGGCTCTGTGCAGGCCAGTCAAGTTCTTCCACACAGATCTCGATAAATCATTTCTGTATGGACCTCGCTTTGTGCACGGGGGGCATTGTCATGCTGAAACAGGAAGGGCCTTCCCCAAACTGTTGCCACAAAGTTGGAAGCACAGAATCATCTAGAATGTCTTTGTATGCTGTAGCGTTAAGATTTCCCTTCACTGGAACTAAGGGGCCTGAACCATGAAAAACAGACCATTATTCCTCCTCCACCAAACTTTACAGTTGGCACTATGCATTGGGGCAGGGAGCGTTCTCCTGGCACCAAACCCAGATTTGTCCGTCTGACTGCCAGATGGAAAAGCGTGATTCAGAGAACGCTCCAGAGTCCAACGGTGGTGAGCTCCACACCACTCCAGCCGACGCTTGGCATTGCTCATGGTGATCTTAGGCTTGTGTGCGGCTGTTCGGCCACGGAAACTCATTTCATGAAGCTCTTGATGAACACATCTTGTGCTGACGTTGCTTCCAGAGGCAGTTGTGAACTCTGTAATGACTGTCGCAAACGAGGACAGACTATATTTACGCTCTACTTGCCCCAGCACTCTGCAGTCCCGTTCTGGCAGCTTGTGTGGCCTACCACTTCGTGGCTGAGCCATTTTTGCTCCTAGACGTTTCCACTTCACAATAACAGCACTTACAGTTGACCGGGGCAGCTCTAGCAGGGAAGAAATTTGACAAACTGTCTTGTTGGAAAGGTGGCATCCTATGACGGTGCCACGTTGAAAGTCACAGAGCTCTACAGTAAGACCATTCTGCTGCCAATGTTTGTCTATGGCGATTACATGGCAGTGTGCTAGATTTTATACACTTGTCAGCAATGGGTGTGGGCCCGAATGAACCAGATCCACTAATTTGAAGGGGTGTCCACATACTTTTGTATATATAGTGGGGCGGCAGGGTAGCCTAGTGGTTAGAGCGTTGGACTAGTAACCGGAAGGTTGCAAGTTCAAACCCCCGAGCTGACAAGGTACAAATCTGTCGTTCTGCCCCTGAACAGGCAGTTAACCCACTGTTCCTAGACCAGTTAACCCACTGTTCCTAGACCAGTTAACCCACTGTTCCTAGACCAGTTAACCACTGTTCCTAGGCAGTCATTGAAAATAAGAATTTGTTCATAACTGACTTGCCAAGTTAAATTAAGGTCAAATAAAATAAAAAATTAACTCAGCAGGTGAGTGTAAATAATGTTGACCAATACAGTGGCAACCTCACAGTTAATATAGTTCAACAAACAGGTTGAATAGCAGATGGCCTCTGAGATTTTAGTTTTTTTGTGGCGATGACAGTCGAGGCCAGTACTTTACTTACGTTGCCGAGGCAGCCATGATACAGCTCCCTCCATTACAGCTACAGCGGCTGTCGTCGTGATTCATGCCCAGGTTATGGCCCATCTCGTGGGCCACGACAGTAGAGACGTAGCCCAGATTGTCACCACTATACTGTGGATATAGAAGACTGTTCAGATGTGGAATGGATAAAATAAATATATATATATATATATATATATATATATATATATATATATGTTTAAAGGAGAAAATGACAATTGATTTAAACCAAAAACACAAAAGGACACTCTGAATACTATAACATGCTCTGAATACTATAACATGCTCTGAATACTATAACATGCTCTGAATACTATAACATGCTCTGAATACTATAACATGCTCTGAATACTATAACATGCTCTGAATACTATAACATGCTCTGAATACTATAAAATACTCTGAATACTATAAAATACTCTGACTACTATAAAATACTCTGACTACTATAAAATACTCTGAATACTATAAAATGTTAGCAGGAGCCTTTGGAACATGGGATTACACACGTCACATTACGACACGAAGAAGAATCTGTGGAATGACACAAAGACACTGTGCTTCGTCATCGTGGACTGGTTTTACCTGTTTACATTTGCATAGCAGATTAACTCCTGAGATGAATCCTAAAATGGCACCCTATTTCTGTTATAGTGCACTACTATAGACCAGAGCCCTATTCCCTATATAGTGGCACTATAGACCAGAGCCCTATTCCCTATATATAGTGCACGACTATAGACCAGAGCCCTATTCCCTATATAGTGGTACTACTATAGACCAGAGCCCTATTCCCTACATAGTGCACTACTCTAGACCAGAGCCCTATTCCCTATATAGTGGTACTACTATAGACCAGAGCCCTATTCCCTATATAGTGGTACTACTATAGACCAGAGCCCTATTCCCTATATAGTGCACTACTATAGACCAGAGCCCTATTCCCTACATAGTGCACTACTCTAGACCAGAGCCCTATTCCCTATATAGTGCACTACTATAGACCAGAGCCCTATTCCCTATATAGTGCACTACTATAGACCAGAGCCCTATTCCCTACATAGTGCACTACTATAGACCAGAGCCCTATTCCCTATATAGTGGTACTACTATAGACCAGAGCCCTATTCCCTATATAGTGGTACTACTATAGACCAGAGCCCTATTCCCTATATAGTGCACTACTATAGACCAGAGCCCTATTCCCTACATAGTGCACTACTCTAGACCAGAGCCCTATTCCCTATATAGTGCACTACTATAGACCAGAGCCCTATTCCCTATATAGTGCACTACTATAGACCAGAGCCCTATTCCCTACATAGTGCACTACTCTAGACCAGAGCCCTATTCCCTATATAGTGCACTACTATAGACCAGAGCCCTATTCCCTATATAGTGGCACTACTATAGACCAGAGCCCTATTCCCTATATATAGTGCACGACTATAGACCAGAGCCCTATTCCCTATATAGTGGTACTACTATAGACCAGAGCCCTATTCCCTACATAGTGCACTACTCTAGACCAGAGCCCTATTCCCTATATAGTGGTACTACTATAGACCAGAGCCCTATTCCCTACATAGTGCACTACTCTAGACCAGAGCCCTATTCCCTACATAGTGCACTACTATAGACCAGAGCCCTATTCCCTATATAGTGCACTACTATAGACCAGAGCCCTATTCCCTATATAGAACACTACTGTTGACCAGAGCCCTATTCCCTATATAGAACACTACTATAGACCAGAGCCCTATTCCCTATATAGAACACTACTATAGACCAGAGCCCTATTCCCTATATAGTGCACTACTATAGACCAGAGCCCTATTCCCTATATAGAACACTACTATAGACCAGAGCCCTATTCCCTATATAGTGGCACTACTATAGACCAGAGCCCTATTCCCTATATAGAACACTACTATAGACCAGAGCCCTATTCCCTATATAGAACACTACTATAGACCAGAGCCCTATTCCCTATATAGTGGCACTACTATAGACCAGAGCCCTATTCCCTATATAGTGGCACTACTATAGACCAGAGCCCTATTCCCTATATATAGTGCACGACTATAGACCAGAGCCCTATTCCCTATATAGTGCACTACTATAGACCAGAGCCCTATTCCCTATATAGAACACTACTATAGACCAGAGCCCTATTCCCTATATAGTGGCACTACTATAGACCAGAGCCCTATTCCCTATATAGTGCACTACTATAGACCAGAGCCCTATTCCCTATATAGTGCACTACTATAGACCAGAGCCCTATTCCCTATATAGTGGTACTACTATAGACCAGAGCCCTATTCCCTATATAGTGGTACTACTATAGACCAGAGCCCTATTCCCTATTATAGTATCATGGTGTGTCTGAGAAACTGCACTATTGTCTTCTACATCTGACTCATGAATAATCTAGACCTATCAGGTGGCTGACACGACTTCACAACACTAACAACCACAGCCTCAGACGGTACTAGCTGGCTAGGTTACAATGATTAGTCTGCTAGGTGTTAGGGTCCCGTCTAGGTTACAATGATGAGTCTGCTAGGTGTTAGGGTCCTGTCTAGGTTACAATGATTAGTCTGCTAGGTGTTAGGGTCCAGTCTCTCTCAAGGTTACAATGATTAGTCTGCTTGGTGTTAGGGTCCTGTCTAGGTTACAATGATTAGTCTGCTAGGTGTTAGGGTCCCGTCTAGGTTACAATGATTAGTCTGCTAGGTGTTAGGGTCCAGTCTCTCTCAAGGTTACAATGATTAGTCTGCTAGGTGTTAGGGTCCAGTCTCTCTCAAGGTTACAATGATTAGTCTGCTAGGTGTTAGGGTCCTGTCAAGGTTACAATGATTAGTCTGCTAGGTGTTAGGGTCCTGTCTAGGTTACAATGATTAGTCTGCTAGGTGTTAGGGTCCTGTCTCTCTCAAGGTTACAATGATTAGTCTGCTAGGTGTTAGGGTCCTGTCTAGGTTACAATGATGAGTCTGCTAGGTGTTAGGGTCCTGTCTAGGTTACAATGATTAGTCTGCTAGGTGTTAGGGTCCTGTCTAGGTTACAATGATTAGTCTGCTAGGTGTTAGGGTCCTGTCTAGGTTACAATGATTAGTCTGCTAGGTGTTAGGGTCCTGTCTAGGTTACAATGATTAGTCTGCTAGGTGTTAGGGTCCTGTCTAGGTTACTGCTAGGTGTTAGGGTCCTGTCTCTCTCAAGGTTATGATTAGTCTGCTAGGTGTTAGGGTCCTGTCTAGGTTACAATGATTAGTCTGCTAGGTGTTAGGGTCCTGTCTAGGTTACAATGATTAGTCTGCTAGGTGTTAGGGTCCTGTCTAGGTTACAATGATTAGTCTGCTAGGTGTTAGGGTCCTGTCTAGGTTACAATGATTAGTCTGCTAGGTGTTAGGGTCCTGTCTAGGTTACAATGATTAGTCTGCTAGGTGTTAGGGTCCTGTCTAGGTTACAATGATTAGTCTGCTAGGTGTTAGGGTCCTGTCTAGGTTACAATGATTAGTCTGCTAGGTGTTAGGGTCCTGTCTCTCTCAAGGTTACAATGATTAGTCTGCTAGGTGTTAGGGTCCTGTCCAATGATCTCTGCTAGGTTAGGTTACAATGATTAGTCTGCTAGGTGTTAGGGTCCTGTCTGATTAGTCTCTAGGTTACAATGATTAATCTGCTAGGTGTTAGGGTCCCGTCTATACAATGATTAGTCTGCTACCTATACACCTTACAATGATTAATCTGCTAGGTACACCTACCGGTGAATACATACACCTACATGTTACACCTACCGATGAATACTACATACGCCACCTACCGATGAATACTACATACGCCTACCGATGAATACTACATACGCCTACCGATGAATACTACATACGCCTACCGATGAATACTACATACGCCTACCGATGAATACTACATACGCCTACCGGTGAATACTACATACGCCTACCGGTGAATACTACATACGCCTACCGGTGAATACTACATACGCCTACCGGTGAATACTACACACGCCTACCGGTGAATACTACACACGCCTACCGGTGAATACTACACACGCCTACCGGTGAATACTACACACGCCTACCGGTGAATACTACACACGCCTACCGGTGAATACTACATACGCCTACCGGTGAATACTACACACGCCTACCGGTGAATACTACACACACCTACCGGTGAATACTACACACACCTACCGGTGAATACTACACACACCTACCGGTGAATACTACATACACCTACCGGTGAATACTACACACACCTACCGGTGAATACTACATACACCTACCGGTGAATACTACACACACCTACGGGTGAATACTACATACACCTACGGGTGAATACTACATACACCTACGGGTGAATACTACATACACCTACGGGTGAATACTACATACACCTACCGGTGAATACTACATACACCTACCGGTGAATACTACATACACCTACCGGTGAATACTACATACACCTACCGGTGAATACTACATACACCTACCGGTGAATACTACATACACCTACCGGTGAATACTACATACACCTACCGGTGAATACTACACCTAGTGGTGAATACTACATACACCTACCGGTGAATACTACACACGCCTACCGGTGAATACTACACACGCCTACCGGTGAATACTACATACGCCTACCGGTGAATACTACATACACCTACCGGTGAATACTACATACACCTACCGGTGAATACTACATACACCTACCGGTGAATACTACATACACCTACCGGTGAATACTACACCTAGTGGTGAATACTACATACACCTACCGGTGAATACTACACACGCCTACCGGTGAATACTACACACACCTACCGGTGAATACTACACACACCTACCGGTGGATACTACATACACCTACCGGTGGATACTGTACACCTACCGGTGGATACTATACACCTACCGGTGGATACTATACACCTACCGGTGGATACTATACACCTACCGGTGGATACTACACACCTACCGGTGGATACTACACACACCTACCGGTGGATACTGTACACACCTACCGGTGAATACTATACACCTACCGGTGAATACTATACACCTACCGGTGAATACTATACACCTACCGGTGAATACTATACACCTACCGGTGAATACTATACACCTACCGGTGAATACTATACACCTACCGGTGAATACTACACACCTACCGGTGAATACTATATACACCTACCGATGAATACTATACACACCTACCGGTGAATACTATACACCTACCGATGAATACTATACACACCTACCGATGAATACTACATACACCTACCGATGAATACTACATACACCTACCGATGAATACTACATACACCTACTGGTGAATACTACACCTAATGGTGAATACTATATACCTACTGGTGAATACTACACCTACTGGTGAATACTATATACCTACTGGTGAATACTATATACCTACTGGTGAATACTATATACCTACTGGTGAATACTATATACCTACTGGTGAATACTATATACCTACTGGTGAATACTATATACCTACTGGTGAATACTATATACCTACTGGTGAATACTATATACCTACTGGTGAATACTATATACCTACTGGTGAATACTATATACCTACTGGTGAATACTATATACCTACTGATGAATACTATACACACCTACCGTGAATACTATACACACCTACCGGTGAATACTATACACCTACCGGTGAATACTATACACCTACCGGTGAATACTATACACCTACCGGTGAATACTATACACCTACTGATGAATACTATATACCTACTGATGAATACTACACCTAATGGTGAATACTATATACCTACTGGTGAATACTACACCTACTGGTGAATACTATATACCTACTGGTGAATACTATATACCTAGTGGTGAATACTATATACCTACTGGTGAATACTACACCTAATGGTGAATACTATATACCTACTGGTGAATACTACACCTAATGGTGAATACTATATACCTACTGGTGAATACTATATACCTACTGGTGAATACTATATACCTAATGGTGAATACTACACCTAATGGTGAATACTACACCTAATGGTGAATACTACATGAAGCTTCGGACCCAAACCTATCACTACTAACCACATTGATTCCTCCAGCGGTAGCCATCGAACACACTGTGCCCACGAACGCCATGCCCAGGATCCCTCCCGAATACGCTCCCCCCAGACCACTGGGGAAACAAAGAGAGAAAAGCATTACAGGACCAAGATGATCAACTAACAGACCACTGGGGAAACACAGAGAGAAAAACATTACAGGACAAAGATGATCAACTAACAGACCACTGGGGAAACAAAGAGAGAAAAGCATTACAGGACCAAGATGATCAACTAACAGACCACTGGGGAAACAAAGAGAGAAAAGCATTACAGGACCAAGATGATCAACTAACAGACCACTGGAGAAACAAATAGAGAAAAGCATTACAGGACAAAGATGATCAACTAACAGACCACTGGGGAAACAAAGAGAGAAAAACATTACAGGACAAAGATGATCAACTAACAGACCACTGGGGAAACAAAGAGAGAAAAACATTACAGGACAAAGATGATCAACTAACAGACCACTGGGGAAACACAGAGAGAAAAACATTACAGGACAAAGATGATCAACTAACAGACCACTGGGGAAACATGGGACACCAGGTGGGTGATTCCCCTCTAATCAGGACTGATTTAGACCTGGGACACCAGGTGGGTGATTCCCCTCTAATCAGGGACTGGTTTAGACCTGGGACACCAGGTGGGTGATTCCCCTCTAATCAGGGCCTGGTTTAGACCTGGGACACCAGGTGGGTGATTCCCCTCTAATCAGGGACTGGTTTAGACCTGGGACACCAGGTGGGTGATTCCCCTCTAATCAGGGCCTGGTTTAGACCTGGGACACCAGGTGGGTGATTCCCCTCTAATCAGGGCCTGGTTTAGACCTGGGACACCAGGTGGGTGATTCCCCTCTAATCAGGGCCTGGTTTAGACCTGGGACACCAGATGGGTGATTCCCCTCTAATCAGGGCCTGGTTTAGACCTGGGACACCAGGTGGGTGATTCCCCTCTAATCAGGGCCTGGTTTAGACCTGGGACACCAGGTGGGTGATTCCCCTCTAATCAGGGCCTGGTTTAGACCTGAGACACCAGGTGGGGTGATATATTCACTATCAGGTAGAGGAGAAAACCAGCAGTGGTCCGGACGTCGTAGGGTTTAAGATGATCGGGTATCGGGGAACACAATTTAAACATCTATCAACGACTCATTGTTATGCGGCGACTGGAGACAAACCGCTCAGTATTATAGATTAACACATGACGGTCTGTCGTCAGATGTTAATCACAGACCTGACTAACGACTATATACACCAGAGGTATTAAAATCTTAAAACGGAACCATTTTATTTTTAAAGGAGACCAACGTAAAACAACATATACTGACATATGTAAATATCTAATACAACAGAATATACCACTTAGCAGACAGTTTTTTTCCCCAAAGCCACATACATACTGTAGTGACTGTATGCATTGTTAATATGTGTACAAGTGATCACTGTGGTAACTGAACCCACAATCCTATCAGGCATCGTAGCCTAGTGGTTAGAGCGTTGGACTAGTAACCGGAAGGTTGCGAGTTCAAACCCCCGAGCTGACAAGGTACAAATCTGTCGTTCTGCCCCTGAACAGGCAGTTAACCCACTGTTCCCAGGCCGTCATTGAAAATAAGAATATGTTCTTAACTGACTTGCCTGGTTAAATAAAGGTAAAAAAAAAAAATAATAAAAAAAATAAAATAAAAATATCTTACCAACTGAGCCAATCAGAACCATTACATCTCTTCCACTCACACAATTAGCTGTATAAATATCTAATACAACAGAATATACCACTTAGCAGACAGTTTTTCCCCAAAGCCACATACATACTGAAGTGACTGTATGCATTGTTAATATGTGTACAAGTGATCACTATGGTAACTGGCATCAATTCTCTTACCAACTGAGCCAATCAGAACCATTACATCTCTTCCACTCACACAATTAGCTGTGCGTCATCATGCCTGATCCGCGGCAGCAGTACCGTCTTCCTCCACTTGACGAACAGTCCCAACACTTCCCCCGCAGAGCCTTCCACACTGAAGGGGTTGGCTTCCTTAAAGACCTCCAGGCCTACCAGCACCACGCGGACATTCAGCCTCTTATAGTACTGGAGACGAATACAGAACAATACATAGTAAACATATCACGTCATGCTAATTATTTACAGACAACAACAGATATACAGCCACATAGTCGAGCAGCCTCAAAATTCAAATCTGGACCCGGTTGCTGACCTGTTGCACCCTATATAAAACTACTGTAATTATTAGAGCTCATTGTAGCCTTATGTCTCAATGAGGATGAAGAGGATTAAGGAAGTACATTTCAGTGTAACATTGTTGTTTGCTTGAGACTGAGTAGAGAGAGCGAGAGAGAGAGAGAGAGAGAGAGAGAAAGAGAGAAAGAGAGAAAGAGAGAAAGAGAGAAAGAGAAAGAGAGAAAGAGAGAAAGAGAGAGAGAAGAGAGAGAGAAAGAGAGAGAGAGAGAGGGAGAGAGAGAGAGAGAGAGAGAGAAAGAGAGAAAGAGAGAAAGAGAGAAAGAGAGAGAGAGGGAGAGAGAGAGAGGAGGGGAAAGAGAGAGAGAAAAGAGAGAGAGGAGGGGAAATAGAGAGGGAAAGAGAGAGAGGGGAAAGAGAGAGAGGGGAAAGAGAGAGAGGGGAAAGAGAGAGAGGGGAAAGTGAGAGGGAAAGAGATGGAAAGAGAGAGAAAGAGAGAGGAGGGAGAGAGAGAGAAAGAGAGAGAGAGGAGGGAAAGAGAGTGACAGGAGGGAAAGAGAAAGAGTGAGACAGAGAGAAAGAGAGTGAGACAGAGAAAGAGAGAGTGAGACAGAGAAAGAGAGAGTGAGACAGAGAGAAAGAGAGACAGAGAGAGAGAGAGACAGAAAGAGAGAAACAGAGAGACAGAGAGAGAGAGAGACAGAAAGACAGAGAGAGAGAGAGACAGAGAGACACAGAGAGAGAGAGAGAGAGAGCCAGAGAAAGAGTGAGAGACAGAGAGAGAGAGAGAGAGACAGAGAGAAAGAGAGAGACAGAGAGAGACAGAGAGAGAGAGAGAGAGAGACAGAGAGAGACAGAGAGAGACAGAGAGAGAAAGAGAGAGAGAGAAAGAGAGAGAGAGAGAAAGAGAGAGACAGAGAAAGAGAAAGAGAGAGAGAGAGAGAGAGATCTTTTGTCACCCCATCCAGCAGATTGGCTAGTTCCACCATCTCCTCTCGCACCGCTGTCTCGTTCTTCTTCTTGTAGGTGTACTGTGGACATGGTCAGAAAGAGGCAGAACTCAGTCAGCTGATCATCATGTAAGAATACATTCTAATATATCCCAAATTGGAGTAGCATTAACTTAGGATTATACATGAGGCAAGTGGCTCTGAAACCTCTCCTCGAGGAACCTCAGACATTTTCACAATTGTGTTGTAGCCCTTAACTATCTTACCTGATTGACCTATTGAAAAGGGCTTGATGATTCGTTGACCAGTTGAATCTTAGCTGGGGAAGTTACATGGAACGAATGGGCGTCCAATAGGAGAGGTCGGAAAACCTCTGTGTTAGCCGACACAAGTTATACATCATCTATAGAATTAGAAAAATAGTAAGTCTCTTACCCTGAGAAAGTCAGCAACCAACACCAACTCTACATATCTGGTCTGAGGTAGATTACGTTTTCTCTGTTAAGAAGAAGAAGAAATTAAAGAAAGTCCTAGGTGAGACTGGTACATCTCCTTCACCTCCATGTTTAGTGTGACAGACATCCAGTACATTCCCCCTGAAAACACTTTGATATCTGTTACATTCTGCCAGGCTGTGTAATATCTGTTACATTCTGCCAGGCTGTGTAATATCTGTTACATTCTGCCATGCTGTGTAATATCTGTTACATTCTGCCATGCTGTGTATTATCTGTTACATTCTGCCACGCTGTGTAATATCTGTTACATTCTGCCATGCTGTGTAATATCTGTTACATTCTGCCATGCTGTGTAATATCTGTTACATTCTGCCATGCTGTGTAATATCTGTTACATTCTGCCACGCTGTGTAATATCTGTTACATTCTGCCATGCTGTGTAATATCTGTTACATTCTGCCATGCTGTGTAATATGTTACATTCTGCCATGCTGTGTAATATCTGTTACATTCTGCCATGCTGTGTAATATTTGTTACATTCTGCCACGCTGTGTAATATCTGTTACATTCTGCCACGCTGTGTAATATCTGTTACATTCTGCCATGCTGTGTAATATCTGTTACATTCTGCCATGCTGTGTAATATCTGTTACATTCTGCCATGCTGTGTAATATCTGTTACATTCTGCCATGCTGTGTAATATCTGTTACATTCTGCCATGCTGTGTAATATCTGTTACATTCTGCCACGCTGTGTAATGGAAACATCCCAACCCGTAACAGTGCCGTCATCGAGAGGGAAGGGTCGAAAGGCGAGTGACTCTCAGTGCGCGACGTCTCATTGGTCACTCCACAGACAAAGGGCTCCGATTGGTTGTGCTCCAGGCGGTAGAGGAGGTGCTCGTTGTTTGTCGATTGCTTGACTGGTTCCAGCCCATAACTCTGGTTGCCAAGGAGAATGACACCCCTATGAAGAAGAAGTGCAACGGACAGATTCACAAATCAATGCTGACAAATTACTTTTCATTCACAAGATCCCCGCAATGGTTTAACACCACTTCCTGTAATCAAGCTGAAGTCAGCGATTAGAAGTAGAGGACTGAGAAAGTCAGGATAACTGGTTAGACAAACCAGTAAACTACTAGAGGACTGGGAAAGTCAGGATAACTGGTTAGACAAACCAGTAAACTATTAGAGGACTGAGAAAGTCAGGATAACTGGTTAGACAAACCAGGAAACTATTAGAGGACTGGGAAAGTCAGGATAACTGGTTAGACAAACCAGGAAACTATTAGAGGACAGGGAAAGTCAGGATAACTGGTTAGACAAACCAGTAAACTATTAGAGGACAGAGAAAGTCAGGATAACTGGTTAGACAAACCAGGAAACTATTAGAGGACAGGGAAAGTCAGGATAACTGGTTAGACAAACCAGGAAACTATTAGAGGACAGGGAAAGTCAGGATAACTGGTTAGACAAACCAGGAAACTATTAGAGGACAGGGAAAGTCAGGATAACTGGTTAGACAAACCAGGAAACTATTAGAGGACAGGGAAAGTCAGGATAACTGGTTAGACAAACCAGGAAACTAGTATGAAAGGACTGGAGAACTTCCTTGTTAAGAGACTCTTCAAGCCCTCTGATTGGATCACTGGAGGTGGAATAAAACACAACCCCTATGTACAGGTCTACAAATACAAAAGCATGTGGTCCTCTGTAGTTCAGTTAGTATAACGCGGTCCTCTGTAGTTCAGTTAGTAGAACGCGGTCCTCTGTAGTTCCGTTAGTAGAACGCGGTCCTCTGTAGTTCCGTTAGTAGAACGCGTCCTCTGTAGTTCCGTTAGTAGAACGCGTCCTCTGTAGTTCCGTTAGTAGAACGCGGTCCTCCGTCGTTAGTAGAACGCGTCCTCCGTCGTTAGTAGAACGCGTCCTCCGTAGTTCAGTTAGTAGAACGCTGGTCGATAGTAGAACGCGGTCCTCCGTAGTTCAGTTAGTAGAACGCGGTCCTCCGTAGTTCCGTTAGAACGCAGTCCTCCGTCATTAGTACAACGCGTCCTCCGTAGTTCAGTTAGTAGAACATGGTCCTCTGTAGTTCAGTTAGTAGAACGCGGTCCTCCGTAGTTCAGTTAGTAGAACGCGGTCCTCCGTAGTTCAGTTAGTAGAACGCGGTCGTTAGTAGAACGCGGTCCTCTGTCGTTAGTAGAACGCGTCCTCCGTAGTTCAGTTAGTAGAACGCGGTCGTTAGTATAACGCGTCCTCCGTCGTTAGTAGAACGCGTCCTGCGTCGTTAGTAGAACGCGTCCTCCGTCGTTAGTAGAACGCGTCCTCCGTCGTTAGTAGAACGCGTCCTCCGTCGTTAGTAGAACGCGTCCTCCGTAGTTCCGTTAGTAGAACGCGGTCCTCCGTAGTTCCGTTAGTAGAACGCGGTCCTCCGTAGTTCCGTTAGTAGAACGCGGTCCTCCGTAGTTCCGTTAGTAGAACGCGGTCCTCCGTAGTTCCGTTAGTAGAACGCGGTCCTCCGTAGTTCAGTTAGTAGAACGCAGTCCTCCATAGTTCAGTTAGTAGAACGCGTTCCTCCGTCGTTCCGTTAGTAGAACGCGGTCCTCCATAGTTCCGTTAGTAGAACGCGGTCCTCCATAGTTCCGTTAGTAGAACGCGTCCTCCGTCGTTAGTAGAACGCGTCCTCCATAGTTCCGTTAGTAGAACGCGGTCCTCCATAGTTCCGTTAGTAGAACGCGTCCTCCATAGTTCCGTTAGTAGAACGCGTCCTCCGTAGTTCAGTTAGTAGAACGCGGTCCTCCGTAGTTCCGTTAGTAGAACGCGGTCCTCCATAGTTCAGTTAGTAGAACGCGGTCGTTAGTAGAACGCGTTCCTCCATTGTTAGAACGCGGTCCTCCATAGTTCCGTTAGTAGAACGCGGTCCTCCATAGTTCCGTTAGTAGAACGCTGGTCGTTAGTAGAACGCGTTCCTCCGCCGTTAGTAGAACGCGTCCTCCGTCGTTAGTAGAACGCGGTCCTCCGTCGTTAGTAGAACGCGTCCTCCGTCGTTAGTAGAACGCGTAGTCCTCCGTCGTTAGTAGAACGCGTCCTCCGTCGTTAGTAGAACGCGGTCCTCCGTCGTTAGTAGAACGCGGTCCTCCGTCGTTAGTAGAACATGGTCCTCTGTAGTTCAGTTAGTAGAACGCGGTCCACCGTCGTTCTCTGAATGCGATCCTCTGTAGTTCAGTTAGTAGAACACGGTCCTCTGTAGTTCAGTTAGTAGAACACGGTCCTCTGTAGGTCAGTTAGTAGAACACGGTCCTCTGTAGTTCAGTTAGTAGAACACGGTCCTCTGTAGTTCAGTTAGTAGAACACGGTCCTCTGTAGTTCAGTTAGTAGAACACGGTCCTCTGTAGTTCAGTTAGTAGAACACGGTCCTCTGTAGTTCAGTTAGTAGAACACGGCCCTCTGTAGTTCAGTTAGTAGAACACGGCCCTCTGTAGTTCAGTTAGTAGAACACGGTCCTCTGTAGTTCAGTTAGTAGAACACGGTCCTCTGTAGTTCAGTTAGTAGAACACGGTCCTCTGTAGTTCAGTTAGTAGAACACGGCCCTCTGTAGTTCAGTTAGTAGAACACGGTCCTCTGTAGTTCCGTTAGTAGAACATGGTCCTCTGTAGTTCAGTTAGTAGAACGCGGTCCTCTGTAGTTCAGTTAGTAGAACGCGGTCCTCTGTAGTTCAGTTAGTAGAACATGGTCCTCTGTAGTTCAGTTAGTAGAACATGGTCCTCTGTAGTTCAGTTAGTAGAACATGGTCCTCTGTAGTTCAGTTAGTAGAACATGGTCCTCTGTAGTTCAGTTAGTAGAACATGGTCCTCTGTAGTTTAGGGTTAGTATTATTATATATAAGTGAATGAGAGACAGACCTGAGGTCAGTAGGTACTGAGAGTTAGTATTATATATATATATAAGTGAATGAGAGACAGACCTGAGGCCTGAGCAGGTGCTGAGGGCGACCAAAGATTCTTCATGATCCTCCACATCCCCATGGTAATAACAATGGACCTGCAACACACACACACACACACACACACACACCTATAAACAGGCATGTCATTTAAAAACACCATGTAGAAATATACAGCCATAACGTATGCATGTAAAGTAACAGTCAAAGGTTTGGACACCTTCTCATTCAAGGGTTTTTCTTTATTTTTACTATTTTCTACATTGTAGAATAATAGTGAAGACATCAAAACTATGAAATAACACATGGAATCATGTAGTAACCAAAACAAATCAAAATATATTTAACATTCTTCAAAGTCGCCACTCTTTTCCTTGAGGACAGCTTTGCACACTCTTGGCATTCTCTCAACCAGCTTTATGAGGTAGTCACCTGGAATGCATTTAAATTAACAGGTGTGCTTGGGCCAAGAAACACAAGCAGTGGACATTAGACCGGTGGAAATCTATCCTTTGGTCTGATGAGACGAAATTGGAGATTTTTGGTTCCAACCGCTGTGTCTTTATGAGACACAGGTGAACGGATGATCTCAGCATGTGTGGTTCACACCGTGAAGCATGGAGGAGGAGGTGGTGTGATGGTGCTTGGCTGGTGACACTGCTGGTGACTTATTAGAATTCAAGTCACACTTAACCAGCATGGCTGCCACAGCATTCTGCAGAAATACACCATCCCATCTGGTTAGTGGGACTATCGTTTGTTTTTCAACAGGACAATGACCCAACACACCTCCAGGTTGTGTAAGGGCTATTTGACCAAGAAGGAGAGTGATGGAGTGCTACATCAGATGACCTGGCCTCCACAATCACCCGACCTCAACCCAATTGAGATGGTTTGGGTTCAGTTGGACCGCAGAGTGAAGGAAAAGCAACCAACAAGTGCTCAGCATATGTGGGAACTCCTTCAAGACTGTTGGAACAGCATTCCAGGGGAAGCTGGTTGAGAGAATGCCAAGAGTGTGCAAAGCTGTCATCAAGGCAAAGGGTGGCTACTTTGAAGGATATTAAATATATTTTTGTTTAACACATTTTTTGGTTACTACATGATTCCATATGTGTTATTTCATAGTTGTGATGTCTTCACTATTATTCTACAAAAATAAAAATAAAGAAAAACCCTTGAATGAGTAGGTGTGTCCAGCTTTTGACTGGTAGTATATGCATGTATGTATCCCCCCCTCCCCCTTCGCATCCTGCCAGCCCACCCCACCCAGCTCGTCAGTCCCCTCCCATCCCACCCAGCTCGTCAGTCCCCCTCCCACCCCATCCAGCTCGTCAGTCCCCCTCCCACCCCACCCAGCTCTTCAGTCCCCCTCCCACCACACCCAGCTCGTCAGACCCCTCCCATCCCACCCAGCTCGTCAGTCCCCCTCACACCCCACCGAGCTCTTCAGTCCCCCTCACACCCCACCGAGCTCTTAAGTCCCCCTCCCACCCCAGTCTCCCCTTTACAATCCACACAATGTCATTCTGTAATGTAGTCTCTGCCACTTACATCAGGCTTAGGATATGTAGGCGTCAGATTCCCAGTGGCATCATGGGAAAACTGAACAAAGCTTTTGGATAAAAACTCTCTGATGACAAAAGAAGAAGAAATACACTGATCACTCCACAAGAATAGAATTGTGTGACCTTAAGGTCATTACCAGTACATAAGGTCATCGCCAGTACGTAAGGTCATTACCCGTATGTAAGGTTTTACCAGTATGTAAGGTCATAAAGTCATCACCAGTACGTAATAGAAAATAAACTGACATACGTGTTCTTTTGTAGATGTAGGAAATGTTCCTTGTTGTCAATGATCAATGAATAAGAACGTTCCTCGGGTTCTTCAGTCTGAAATGAGTTCCAACACAACACAGTCACATGAAAATACACCAGTGGTCATTTACCATCATGTGTCTAACCACGAGTTGGGAGGCCTGTAGAGGAAACCTTACCTTTCCCCAGTGGTCATTTACCATCATGTGTCTAACCACGAGTTGGGAGGCCTGTAGAGGAAACCTTACCTTTCCCCGTGGTCATTTACCATCATGTGTCTAACCACGAGTTGGGAGGCATGTAGAGGAAACCTTACCTTTCCCCGTGGTCATTTACCATCATGTGTCTAACCACGAGTTGGGAGGCCTGTAGAGGAAACCTTACCTTTCCCCGTGGTCATTTACCATCATGTGTCTCACCACGAGTTGGGAGGCCTTTAGAGGAAACCTTACCTTTCCCGTGGTCATTTACCATCATGTGTCTAACCACGAGTTGGGAGGCCTGTAGAGGAAACCTTACCTTTCCCCGTGGTCATTTACCATCATGTGTCTAACCACGAGTTGGGAGGCCTGTAGAGGAAACCTTACCTTTCCCCGTGGTCATTTACCATCATGTGTCTAACCACGAGTTGGGAGGCATGTAGAGGAAACCTTACCTTTCCCCGTGGTCATTTACCATCATGTGTCTAACCACGAGTTGGGAGGCCTGTAGAGGAAACCTTACCTTTCCCAGTGGTCATTTACCATCATGTGTCTAACCACGAGTTGGGAGGCATGTAGAGGAAACCTTACCTTTCCCCGTGGTCATTTACCATCATGTGTCTAACCACGAGTTGGGAGACCTGTAGAGGAAACCTTACCTTTCCCCGTGGTCATTTACCATCATGTGTCTAACCACGAGTTGGGAGGCCTGTAGAGGAAACCTTACCTTTCCCCGTGGTCATTTACCATCATGTGTCTAACCACGAGTTGGGAGGCCTGTAGAGGAAACCTTACCTTTCCCCGTGGTCATTTACCATCATGTGTCTAACCACGAGTTGGGAGGCATGTAGAGGAAACCTTACCTTTCCCCAGTGGTCATTTACCATCATGTGTCTAACCACGAGTTGGGAGGCCTGTAGAGGAAACCTTACCTTTCCCCGTGGTCATTTACCATCATGTGTCTAACCACGAGTTGGGAGGCCTGTAGAGGAAACCTTACCTTTCCCCGTGGTCATTTACCATCATGTGTCTAACCACGAGTTGGGAGGCCTGTAGAGGAAACCTTACCTTTCCCCGTAGTCATTTACCATCATGTGTCTAACCACGAGTTGGGAGGCATGTAGAGGAAACCTTACCTTTCCCCGTGGTCATTTACCATCATGTGTCTAACCACGAGTTGGGAGGCCTGTAGAGGAAACCTTACCTTTCCCCGTGGTCATTTACCATCATGTGTCTAACCACGAGTTGGGAGACCTGTAGAGGAAACCTTACCTTTCCCCGTAGTCATTTACCATCATGTGTCTAACCACGAGTTGGGAGGCCTGTAGAGGAAACCTTACCTTTCCCCGTGGTCATTTACCATCATGTGTCTAACCACGAGTTGGGAGGCCTGTAGAGGAAACCTTACCTTTCCCGAGTCAGGAAGTCTGTCGGCATTTCTGGCCCATCTCCTGTGAACAAGCTGAGGCTTTACAACCGTGTAGCTGGAAAGTTTAGATGTTTGTCCATTGAAAATATCTGAAAAAGGTAGAAAGAACAGCCATAAACTAGTGGCCAACTCGTGTTCCAACGGCCAACTCGTGTTCCCACGGCCAACTCGTGTTCCAACTCGTGTTCCAACGGCCAACTCGTGTTCCAACGGCCAACCCGTGTTCCAACGGCCAACCCGTGTTCCCACGGCCAACCCGTGTTCCCACGGCCAACCCGTGTTCCCACGGCCAACCCGTGTTCCAACGGCCAACCCGTGTTCCAACGGCCAACTCGTGTTCCAACGGCCAACTCGTGTTCCAACCCGTGTTCCAACGGCCAACCCGTGTTCCAACGGCCAACTCGTGTTCCAACGGCCAACCCGTGTTCCAACGGCCAACCCGTGTTCCAACGGCCAACTCGTGTTCCAACGGCAAACACTTGTTCCAACGGCCAATGTCCTGAATGGCCAAGATGACACACAGCCGAAGTCTAACCGGCCAATCAAACAAAACAGCTAATTAATCAAGTAAAAAACAAAATCAATCTACTGAAATGTGTCAACGATGACATACTGGCATGGTCCCAAGTTAATTAAATGAGTGGAAAACCTGATGCAAATGGTTTTAATTGTCTTTTTTTATATAAAACAATCTACACAAAATACTCTGATGTCAAAATTTATTTTGTAATTATTTTAAAAAGATTAATAGAAAATAAAGTCTTTGCATAAGACTCCTTGAATCAATACATGTTAAAAAAACACATTTGGCAGCGATTCCAGCTGGGAGGGTTTCTGGGTAAGTCTCTAAGAGTGATTCCAGCTGGGAGTCTTTCTGGGTAAGTCTCTAAGAGTGATTCCAGCTGCGAGTCTTTCTGGGTAAGTCTCTAAGAGTGATTCCAGCTGCGAGTCTTTCTGGGTAAGTCTCTAAGAGCGATTCCAGCTGCGAGTCTTTCTGGGTAAGTCTCTTAAGAGCGATTCCAGCTGTGAGTCTTTCTGGGTAAGTCTCTAAGAGCTTTACCACACCTGTATTGTGCAATATTAGCCATTATTCTTTAAACTCTGTCAATATGTTGGGAATCACAGCTAAACAGCAGTTTTCAAGTCTTGCCATTGATATTCAAGTAGATTTAAGTCAAACCTGTAACCTGAGTGGCCAACGTTCACTGACTTCATGGTAAGCAACTCCAGTGTGGATTTGGCCTTGTGTTTTAGATTGTCCTGCTGAAAGGTGAATCCCTCTACCAGTCTCTGGTGTAAAGCAAACTGAAGCAGGTTTTCCTCTAGTAGATTTGCCTGTGCTTAGCTCAATCCTATTTATTTTTATTCTGAAAAACTCCCTAGTCCTTAACGATGTCAAGCATACCCATAACATGATGCAGCCTCCACCACCATGCTTCATCCCCCTCTCAATTTTACATCACTGTTTGTGAGCATTTCTTCTTTGCCAAGATAATTCATCCACCTGACAGGTGTGGCATATCAAGAAGCTGATTAAACAGCACGATCATTACACAGGTGCACCTTGTGCTGGGGACAATAAAAGGCCACAAAAAATGTGCAGGTTTGTCACACAACACAATGCCACAGCCGTCTCAAGTTCTGAGGGAGCGTGCAATTGGCATGCAGGAATGTCCACCAGAGATGTTGTCTGAGAATGTTATGTTAATTTCTCTACCCAAAAAAATTCCTCCAACATCGTTTTAAATTATTTTTCTATTACGTCCAACCGGCCACCCAACTGCAGACCACGTGTTACCCCACCAGCCCAGTACCCCCACCAACCCGGGACCCCCACATCCAGCTTCTTCACCTGCGGGATCATTTGAGATCATCTGAGATCAGCCACCCAGACAGCTGATGAAACTGAGGAGTATTTCTGTCTGTAATAAAGCCCCTTTGTGGGGGAAAAACTCTGATTGGCTGGACTTAACTCCCCCGAGGGTGGGCCTATGCCCTCCCAGGCCTACCCATGGCTGAGCCCCTGCCCA
Organism: Oncorhynchus keta; assembly: GCF_023373465.1. Classification (NCBI taxonomy): domain Eukaryota; kingdom Metazoa; phylum Chordata; class Actinopteri; order Salmoniformes; family Salmonidae; genus Oncorhynchus; species Oncorhynchus keta. The sequence goes on along the minus strand of NW_026290870.1, from coordinate 23,067 downwards.
GTCATGTGAAATCCATAGATTAGGGCTTGATACATTTATTTCAATTGACTGATTTCCTTATATGAACTGTAACCAAGTCAAATCATTGAAATTGTGGCATATAGTTATGCCTTGTGTAGGCTGCTATCTTAATTGAAATAAACTTCTGTGAGGGGGAAATAATTGCCACATTAGCTACCACCAACAACACTGTTCTAAAGCTGCCCAGTGGGAAGCCCCTCGGGTTTTCTCCTGGCAGATATCGGCTAGGTGAAGCGACCGTCTGTGCTCTCATACTCCCTAAAGACCGGGGCTTGAAAAACTAGAAGAACAAAAACACAGCAATATTACTGTTGTTTGCCTCTCTTGAGCCACCGTAGCAACAACATAGCCAGAAACATTTCCTAAAAAAAAGTATATATTAATCTTCTACATTCATAACTGTGTTCATAACTGAACACAGACATTTTAAAAGTTCCCTGTTTCCATGAATTGAGGAAGTAGATAACACTTCTCTGTGCCAAACAGTATCTTACCTGTAACTCCCAGTAACAGATAACAAAAATATTTGTTTAAATGAAATCAAATGTATTTATAAAGCCCTTCTTACATCAGCTGATATCTCAAAGTGCTGTACAGAAACCCAGCCTAAAACCCCAAACAGCAAGCAATGCAGGTGTAGAAGCACGGTGGCTAGGAAAAACTCCCTAGAAAGGCCAAAACCTAGGAAGAAACCTAGAGAGGAACCAGGCTCTGAGGGGTGGCCAGTCCTCTTCTGGCTGTGCCGGGTGGAGATTAGAATCCTAGAGAGGAACCAGGCTATGTGGGGTGGCCAGTCCTCTTCACATTATCTGATGTAACAATCTGTAGCTAGTTCTCTTGCCTTCCAGGACACAAAAACTAAAGTAAACTTCCAACTTTCTATTTGTTAACCTTAAAAAAATAGCAAAACTTAAGAAAATATTTTTTTAAATGCAGTCTCTAAACAAGTGAAATGACATTTTTCAAAATATATATATTTTTGTGGTGTGCCACACACACCCGACGTTTCATATTCGGTTCCACGCGTCACAAAGTGATTTAGGATCAGCTCTTACCATCACAGCCCAAACCTTCAGGCACATCAGAAACAATAAGACCGAGCCTGGATCAGAATAACAAGCGCTAACAAAGTTAATTATTTTGTGCGGAAGCACAACGTGTCGCGGAGAGATGTGAAATAGCCTATATTAGTGGTTAATAAGTAGAGTTAAACGGTATGATAGACAAAGTAGCCTTGTTATCAGGTAGGCTACATTTTACAATCAAATTCCCGAGGCTTTGTAATCGCAACAGGTACCAAGCGTAACGAAGAAGACTATCACCTAGGCAATAAAAAATACATCTCAATCTCTCACCCACCTTTATTGTTCTCGGTTCCAACGATGCAACAAATTAGAAACAGTAAAGTCACTACACTTTTCGCCACCATGATCCTTGCTACAGCATTTGTCCATTGACGACAACTGTGGAGGCGGACAGGGCAGGTGAGACGGCTTGGGGGTGCGCCGGTGAGCCAGAGGGGTGTGCCTAAAGTTACTCTTCTTCTATGGGGTTTATCGGCGTTTGGAATCCAACGTTATGGTGCATTACCGCCACCTACTGTTCAGGAGTGTGGGCCAGAGAGGACCGAAACGAAATCCTACATGTCAGCCCCGGTTATCTTAAATGTTTTTACGAAACGTTGCAAACTATATCTACTGATATTGATTTTTTTTTAAAATCTTCTCTCATCCCAGCTAACATAAAAACATTCCCACAACTTTAGAGAACGTTCCCTTTTCAGAGGAACTCCTTAGGTCGTTACCAGTTTCATAGGAACGTTCCAGTGATGTGCGAGGGACGTTTCCTGGAGGCCATTCCCTTCATTTCTAATAGATCTAAACACAGAACGTGTTTACCATGTTCTCTGAACTTAAGACGTTCATGTTCTTAACATGATTCATGGGAACCTTGCAAGCTCATTCATGTGTCCAGTTTTCTGTGAATTAGGAGAATATCCCATCAATGTCCCACCAAACATTTTTTTATTATTTTTATTTCACCTTTATTTAACCAGGAAAAGCCCGTTGAGACCCAGTAGATGAAGCAGGGATTGTAGTCTATTCCATTCAGTAGCACTAACACATCTAGATGAAGTGTGGATTGTAGACTATTCCATTCAGTAGCACTAACACATCTAGATGAAGCAGGGATTGTAGACTATTCCATTCAGTAGCACTAACACATCTAGATGAAGCAGGGATTGTAGACTATTCCATTCAGTAGCACTAACACATCTAGATGAAGCAGGGATTGTAGACTATTCCATTCAGTAGCACTAACACATCTAGATGAAGCAGGGATTGTAGACTATTCCATTCAGTAGCACTAACACATCTAGATGAAGCAGGGATTGTAGACTATTCCATTCAGTAGCACTAACACATCTAGATGAAGCAGGGATTGTAGACTATTCCATTCAGTAGCACTAACACATCTAGATGAAGCAGGGATTGTAGACTATTCCATTCAGTAGCACTAACACATCTAGATGAAGCAGGGATTGTAGACTATTCCATTCAGTAGCACTAACACATCTAGATGAAGCAGGGATTGTAGACTATTCCATTCAGTAGCACTAACACATCTAGATGAAGTGTGGATTGTAGACTATTCCATTCAGTAGCACTAACATATCTAGATGAAGCAGGGATTGTAGACTATTCCATTCAGTAGCACTAACACATCTAGATGAAGCAGGGATTGTAGACTATTCCATTCAGTAGCACTAACACATCTAGATGAAGCAGGGATTGTAGACTATTCCATTCAGTAGCACTAACACATCTAGATGAAGTGTGGATTGTAGACTATTCCATTCAGTAGCACTAACACATCTAGATGAAGTGTGGATTGTAGACTATTCCATTCAGTAGCACTAACACATCTAGATGAAGCAGGGATTGTAGACTATTCCATTCAGTAGCACTAACACATCTAGATGAAGCAGGGATTGTAGACTATTCCATTCAGTAGCACTAACACATCTAGATGAAGCAGGGATTGTAGACTATTCCATTCAGTAGCACTAACACATCTAGATGAAGCAGGGATTGTAGACTATTCCATTCAGTAAGTAGCACTAACACATCTAGATGAAGCATGGATTGTAGCACTAACACATCTAGATGAAGCAGGGATTGTAGACTATTCCATTCAGTAGCACTAACACATCTAGATGAAGCAGGGATTGTAGACTATTCCATTCAGTAGCACTAACACATCTAGATGAAGCAGGGATTGTAGACTATTCCATTCAGTAGCACTAACACATCTAGATGAAGCAGGGATTGTAGACTATTCCATTCAGTAGCACTAACACATCTAGATGAAGCAGGGATTGTAGACTATTCCATTCAGTAGCACTAACACATCTAGATGAAGCAGGGATTGTAGACTATTCCATTCAGTAGCACTAACACATCTAGATGAAGCAGGGATTGTAGACTATTCCATTCAGTAGCACTAACACATCTAGATGAAGCAGGGATTGTAGACTATTCCATTCAGTAGCACTAACACATCTAGATGAAGTGTGGATTGTAGACTATTCCATTCAGTAGCACTAACACATCTAGATGAAGCAGGGATTGTAGACTATTCCATTCAGTAGCACTAACACATCTAGATGAAGCAGGGATTGTAGACTATTCCATTCAGTAGCACTAACACATCTAGATGAAGCAGGGATTGTAGACTATTCCATTCAGTAGCACTAACACATCTAGATGAAGTGTGGATTGTAGACTATTCCATTCAGTAGCACTAACACATCTAGATGAAGTGTGGATTGTAGACTATTCCATTCAGTAGCACTAACACATCTAGATGAAGCAGGGATTGTAGACTATTCCATTCAGAGGCACTAACACATCTAGATGAAGCAGGGATTGTAGACTATTCCATTCAGTGGCACTAACATATCTAGATGAAGCAGGGATTGTAGACTATTCCATTCAGTAGCACTAACATATCTAGATGAAGCAGGGATTGTAGACTATTCCATTCAGAGGCACTAACATATCTAGATGAAGCAGGGATTGTAGACTATTCCATTCAGTAGCACTAACATATCTAGATGAAGCAGGGATTGTAGACTATTCCATTCAGAGTCACTAACACATCTAGATGAAGTGTGGATTGTAGACTATTCCATTCAGAGTCACTAACATATCTAGATGAAGCATGGATTCTAGACTATTCCATTCAGTAGCACTAACACTTCTAGATGAAGCAGGGATTGTAGACTATTCCATTCAGTAGCACTAACACATCTAGATGAAGTGTGGATTGTAGACTATTCCATTCAGTAGCACTAACACATCTAGATGAAGCATGGATTCTAGACTATTCCATCCAGTAGCACTAACACATCTAGATGAAGCATGGATTCTAGACTATTCCATCCAGTAGCACTAACACATCTAGATGAAGCAGGGATTGTAGACTATTCCATTCAGTAGCACTAACATATCTAGATGAAGTGTGGATTGTAGACTATTCAGTTCAGTAGCACTAACACATCTAGATGAAGCAGGGATTGTAGACTATTCCATTCAGAGGCACTAACACATCAGTAGCACTAACATATCTAGATGAAGCAGGGATTGTAGACTATTCCATTCAGTAGCACTAACACATCAGTAGCACTAACATATCTAGATGAAGCAGGGATTGTAGACTATTCCATTCAGTAGCACTAACATATCTAGATGAAGTGTGGATTGTAGACTATTCCATTCAGTAGCACTAACACATCTAGATGAAGCAGGGATTGTAGACTATTCCATTCAGTAGCACTAACACATCTAGATGAAGCAGGGATTGTAGACTTTTTCATTCAGTAGCACTAACATATCTAGATGAAGCAGGGATTGTAGACTATTCCATTCAGTAGCACTAACATATCTAGATGAAGCATGGATTGTGGACTATTTCATTCAGTAGCACTAACATATCTAGATGAAGCAGGGATTGTAGACTATTCCATTCAGTAGCACTAACACATCTAGATGAAGCAGGGATTGTAGACTATTCCATTCAGTAGCACTAACATATCTAGATGAAGCATGGATTCTAGACTATTCCATCCAGTGGCACTAACACATCTAGATGAAGCATGGATTCTAGACTATTCCATTCAGTAGCACTAACATATCTAGATGAAGTGTGGATTGTAGACTAATCCATTCAGTAGCACTAACATATCTAGATGAAGCAGGGATTGTAGACTATTCCATTCAGTAGCACTAACACATCTAGATGAAGTGTGGATTGTAGACTATTCCATTCAGTAGCACTAACACATCTAGATGAAGCATGGATTGTAGACTATTCCATTCAGTAGCACTAACACATCTAGATGAAGCAGGGATTGTAGATTATTCCATTCAGTAGCACTAACATATCTAGATGAAGCAGGGATTCTAGACTATTCCATTCAGTAGCACTCACACTTCTAGATGAAGCAGGGATTGTAGACTATTCCATTCAGTAGCACTAACACTTCTAGATGAAGTGTGGATTGTAGACTATTCCATTCAGTAGCACTAACACTTCTAGATGAAGTGTGGATTGTAGACTATTCCATTCAGTAGCACTAACACATCTAGATGAAGCATGGATTGTAGACTATTCCATTCAGAGGCACTAACACATCTAGATGAAGCATGGATTGTAGATTATTCCATTCAGAGGCACTAACATATCTAGATGAAGTGTGGATTGTAGACTATTCCATTCAGTAGCACTAACACTTCTAGATGAAGTGTGGATTGTAGACTATTCCATTCAGTAGCACTAACACTTCTAGATGAAGTGTGGATTGTAGACTATTCCATTCAGTAGCACTAACATATCTAGATGAAGCAGGGATTGTAGACTATTCCATTCAGTAGCACTAACACATCTAGATGAAGCAGGGATTGTAGACTATTCCATTCAGTAGCACTAACACATCTAGATGAAGTGTGGATTGTAGACTATTCCATTCAGTAGCACTAACACATCTAGATGAAGTGTGGATTGTAGACTATTCCATTCAGTAGCACTAACACATCTAGATGAAGCAGGGATTGTAGACTATTCCATTCAGTAGCACTAACACTTCTAGATGAAGTGTGGATTGTAGACTATTCCATTCAGTAGCACTAACACTTCTAGATGAAGTGTGGATTGTAGACTATTCCATTCAGTAGCACTAACACTTCTAGATGAAGCAGGGATTGTAGACTATTCCATTCAGTAGCACTAACACATCTAGATGAAGCAGGGATTGTAGACTATTCCATTCAGTAGCACTAACACATCTAGATGAAGCAGGGATTGTAGACTATTCCATTCAGTAGCACTAACACATCTAGATGAAGCAGGGATTGTAGACTATTCCATTCAGTAGCACTAACACATCTAGATGAAGCAGGGATTGTAGACTATTCCATTCAGTAGCACTAACACATCTAGATGAAGCAGGGATTGTAGACTATTCCATTCAGTAGCACTAACACATCTAGATGAAGCAGGGATTGTAGACTATTCCATTCAGTAGCACTAACACATCTAGATGAAGCAGGGATTGTAGACTATTCCATTCAGTAGCACTAACACATCTAGATGAAGCAGGGATTGTAGACTATTCCATTCAGTAGCACTAACACATCTAGATGAAGCATGGATTCTAGACTATTCCATTCAGTAGCACTAACACATCTAGATGAAGCATGGATTCTAGACTATTCCATTCAGTAGCACTAACACATCTAGATGAAGCAGGGATTGTAGACTATTCCATTCAGTAGCACTAACACATCTAGATGAAGCATGGATTCTAGACTATTCCATTCAGTAGCACTAACACATCTAGATGAAGCATGGATTCTAGACTATTCCATTCAGTAGCACTAACACATCTAGATGAAGCAGGGATTGTAGACTATTCCATTCAGTAGCACTAACACTTCTAGATGAAGTGTGGATTGTAGACTATTCCATTCAGTAGCACTAACACATCTAGATGAAGCAGGGATTGTAGACTATTCCATTCAGTAGCACTAACACATCTAGATGAAGCAGGGATTGTAGACTATTCCATTCAGTAGCACTAACACATCTAGATGAAGCAGGGATTGTAGACTATTCCAGAGGAGGCTACATGATAAACAGAGGAGGATGCATGATAAACAGAGTCCAGTCTCTGTCAGACAGAGGAGGCTGCATGATAAACAGAGTCCAGTCTCTGTAAGACAGAGGAGGCTGAATGATAAACAGAGTCCAGTCTCTGTCAGACAGAGGAGGCTGCATGATAAACAGAGTCCAGTCTCTGTTAGACAGAGGAGGCTGAATGATAAACAGAGTCCAGTCTCTGTCAGACAGAGGAGGCTGCATGATAAACAGAGTCCAGTCTCTGTCAGACAGAGGAGGCTGTATGATAAACAGAGTCCAGTCTCTGTCAGACAGAGGAGGATGCATGATAAACAGAGGAGGCTGAATGATAAACAGAGTCCAGTCTCTGTTAGACAGAGGAGGATGCATGATAAACAGAGTCCAGTCTCTGTTAGACAGAGGAGGCTGTATGATAAACAGAGTCCAGTCTCTGTTAGACAGAGGAGGCTGCATGATAAACAGAGTCCAGTCTCTGTCAGACAGAGGAGGCTGCATGATAAACAGAGTCCAGTCTCTCTTAGACAGAGGAGGCTGTATGATAAACAGAGTCCAGTCTCTGTCAGACAGAGGAGGCTGTATGATAAACAGAGTCCAGTCTCTGTCAGACAGAGGAGGCTGCATGATAAACAGAGTCCATTCTCTCTCTCTTCTGGGTAAGTCTCTAAGAGCGATTCCAGCTGAGTCTTTCTGGGTAAGTCTCTAAGAGCGATTCCAGCTGAGTCTTCCTGGGTAAGTCTCTAAGAGTGATTCCAGCTGTGAGTCTTTCTGGGTAAGTCTCTAAGAGTGATTCCAGTTGAGTCTTCCTGGGTAAGTCTCTAAGAGTGATTCCAGCTGTGAGTCTTTCTGGGTAAGTCTCGAAGAGTGATTCCAGCTGAGTCTTTCTGGGTAAGTCTCTAAGAGTGATTCCAGCTGTGAGTCTTTCTGGGTAAGTCTCTAAGAGCGATTCCAGCTGAGTCTTTCTGGGTAAGTCTCTAAGAGTGATTCCAGCTGTGAGTCTTTCTGGGTAAGTCTCTAAGAGTGATTCCAGATGAGTCTTCCTGGGTAAGTCTCTAAGAGTGATTCCAGCTGTGAGTCTTTCTGGGTAAAAGCTTCAACTTGTCATCCAATCAGATACCTCGGTATTTGTAGGACGACACTTTGTCAATGGATAAGCCACCAGATGTGACCATGCTAACATTCTCTGGCAGAGTTCTAGCGTTCATGAATTTAGTTTTTTGTACATTCAAGACCAGATTTTCAAGACCAGTTTGAGTCCATAAAGGGAGGCTCCATAATGTGGAGCTCTTCAACAGCCTGAACCAGAGAAGGAGTATAGAAGTGGGGGGCTTTCTCCCTGAGGAACATAGAAGTGGGGGGGCTTTCTCCCTGAGGAACATAGAAGTGGGGGGCTTTCTCCCTGAGGAACATAGAAGTGGGAGGGCTTTCTCCCTGAGGAACATAGAAGTGGGGGGCTTTCTCCCTGAGGAACATAGAAGTGGGGGGCTTTCTCCCTGAGGAACATAGAAGTGGGGGGCTTTCTCCCTGAGGAACATAGAAGTGGAGGGCTTTCTCCCTGAGGAACATAGAAGTGGGAGGGCTTTCTCCCTGAGGAACATAGAAGTGGGGGCTTTCTCCCTGAGGAACATAGAAGTGGGAGGGCTTTCTCCCTGAGGAACATAGAACTGGGAGGGCTTTCTCCCTGAGGAACATAGAAGTGGGGCTTTCTCCCTGAGGAACATAGAAGTGGGGGCTTTCTCCCTGAGGAACATAGAAGTGGGGGCTTTCTCCCTGAGGAACATAGAAGTGGAGGGGCTTTCTCCCTGAGGAACATAGAAGTGGGGGGCTTTCTCCTGAGGAACATAGAAGTGGGGGCTTTCTCCCTGAGGAACATAGAAGTGGGGGCTTTCTCCCCAAGGAACATAGAAGTGGGGGCTTTCTCCCTGAGGAACATAGAAGTGGGGGCTTTCTCCCCGAGGAACATAGAAGTGGGGGCTTTCTCTCCGAGGAACATAGAAGTGGGGGCTTTCTCCCTGAGGAACATAGAAGTGGAGGGCTTTCTCCCTGAGGAACATAGAAGTGGGGGCTTTCTCTCCGAGGAACATAGAAGTGGAGGGCTTTCTCCCTGAGGAACATAGAAGTGGGGGCTTTCTCCCTGAGGAACATAGAAGTGGAGGGCTTTCTCCCTGAGGAACATAGAAGTGGGGGCTTTCTCCCCGAGGAACATAGAAGTGGAGGGCTTTCTCCCTGAGGAACATAGAAGTGGAGGGCTTTCTCCCTGAGGAACATAGAAGTGGGGGCTTTCTCCCTGAGGAACATAGAAGTGGGGGCTTTCTCGCTGAGGAACATAGAAGTGGAGGGCTTTCTCCTGAGGAACATAGAAGTGGGGGCTTTCTCCCTGAGGAACATAGTAGTGGGAGGGCTTTCTCCCTGAGGAACATAGAAGTGGGGGGCTTTCTCCCTGAGGAACATAGAAGTGGGGGCTTTCTCCCTGAGGAACATAGAAGTGGGAGGGCTTTCTCCCGAGGAACATAGAAGTGGAGGGCTTTCTCCCTGAGGAACATAGAAGTGGGGGGGGCTTTCTCCCTGAGGAACATAGAAGTGGGGGCTTTCTCCCTGAGGAACATAGAAGTTGAGGGCTTTCTCCCTGAGGAACATAGAACTGGGGGCTTTCTCCCTGAGGAACATAGAAGTGGAGGGCTTTCTCCCTGAGGAACATAGAAGTGGGGGCTTTCTCCCTGAGGAACATAGAACTGGGAGGGCTTTCTCCCGAGGAACATAGAAGTGGAGGGCTTTCTCCCGAGGAACATAGAAGTGGGGGCTTTCTCCCGAGGAACATAGAAGTGGGGGCTTTCTCCCTGAGGAACATAGAAGTGGGGGCTTTCTCCCGAGGAACATAGAAGTGGGGGCTTTCTCCCGAGGAACATAGAAGTGGGAGGGCTTTCTCCCGAGGAACATAGAAGTGGGGGCTTTCTCCCGAGGAACATAGAAGTGGAGGGCTTTCTCCTGAGGAACATAGAAGTGGGGAGCTTTCTCCCTGAGGAACATAGAAGTGGGAGGGCTTTCTCCCTGAGGAACATAGAAGTGAGGGCTTTCTCCCTGAGGAACATAGAAGTGAGGGCTTTCTCCCTGAGGAACATAGAAGTGGGAGGGCTTTCTCCCTGAGGAACATAGAAGTGGGAGGGCTTTCTCCCTGAGGAACATAGAAGTGGGGGGCTTTCTCCCTGAGGAACATAGAACTGGGAGGGCTTTCTCCCTGAGGAACATAGAAGTGAGAGGGCTTTCTCCCTGAGGAACATAGAAGTGGGGGCTTTCTCCCTGAGGAACATAGAAGTTGAGGGCTTTCTCCCTGAGGAACATAGAACTGGGGGCTTTCTCCCTGAGGAACATAGAAGTGGAGGGCTTTCTCCCTGAGGAACATAGAAGTGGGGGGCTTTCTCCCCGAGGAACATAGAAGTGGAGGGCTTTCTCCCTGAGGAACATAGAAGTGGGAGGGCTTTCTCCCTGAGGAACATAGAAGTGGAGGGGCTTTCTCCCTGAGGAACATAGAAGTGGGAGGGCTTTCTCCCTGAGGAACATAGAAGTGGGGGGCTTTCTCCCTGAGGAACATAGAAGTGGAGGGCTTTCTCCCTGAGGAACATAGAAGTGGGAGGGCTTTCTCCCTGAGGAACATAGAATTGTTAGCTGGGATAGCAATTATCTCTCTCTGAAACCTCAATGTCCAACTCCAAGGGCTGAAACCTCAATGTCTACCTCCCCACCTCTAAGAACAGAAACCTCAATGTCTACCTCCCCACCTCTAAGAACAGAAACCTCAATGTCTACCTCCCCACCTCTAAGAACAGAAACCTCAATGTCTACCTCCCCACCTCTAAGAACAGAAATCTCAATGTCTACCTCCCCACCTCTAAGAACAGAAACCTCAATGTCTACCTCCCCACCTCTAAGAACAGTAAAACCTCAATGTCCACCTCCACACCTATAAGAACAGAAACCTCAATGTCCACCTCCCCACCTCTAAGAACAGAAACCTCAATGTCTACCTCCCCACCTCTAAGAACAGAAACCTCAATGTCTACCTCCCCACCTCTAAGAACAGAAACCTCAATGTCTACCTCCCCACCTCTAAGAACAGAAACCTCAATGTCTACCTCCCCACCTCTAAGAACAGAAACCTCAATGTCTACCTCCCCACCTCTAAGAACAGAAACCTCAATGTCTACCTCCCCACCTCTAAGAACAGAAACCTCAATGTCTACCTCCCCACCTCTAAGAACAGAAACCTCAATGTCTACCTCCCCACCTCTAAGAACAGTAACCTCAATGTCCACCTCCCTCACAACTATAAGAACAGAAACCTCAATGTCCACCTCCCCACCTCTAAGAACAGAAACCTCAATGTCCACCTCCCCACCTCTAAGAACAGAAACCTCAATGTCTACCTCCCCACCTCTAAGAACAGAAACCTCAATGTCTACCTCCCCACCTCTAAGAACAGAAACCTCAATGTCTACCTCCCCACCTCTAAGAACAGAAACCTCAATGTCTACCTCCCCACCTCTAAGAACAGAAACCTCAATGTCTACCTCCCCACCTCTAAGAACAGAAACCTCAATGTCTACCTCCCCACCTCTAAGAACAGAAACCTCAATGTCTACCTCCCCACCTCTAAGAACAGAAACCTCAATGTCTACCTCCCCACCTCTAAGAACAGAAACCTCAATGTCTCCCCACCTCTAAGAACAGAAACCACCTCTAAAGAACAGAAACCTCAATGTCTACCTCCCCACCTCTAAGAACAGAAACCTCAATGTCTACCTCCCCACCTCTAAGAACAGAAACCTCAATGTCTACCTCCCCACCTCTAAGAACAGAAACCTCAATGTCTACCTCCCCACCTCTAAGAACAGAAACCTCAATGTCTACCTCCCCACCTCTAAGAACAGAAACCTCAATGTCTACCTCCCCACCTCTAAGAACAGAAACCTCAATGTCTACCTCCCCACCTCTAAGAACAGAAACCTCAATGTCTACCTCCCCACCTCTAAGAACAGAAACCTCAATGTCTACCTCACCACCTCTAAGAACAGAAACCTCAATGTCTACCTCCCCACCTCTAAGAACAGAAACCTCAATGTCTACCTCCCCACCTCTAAGAACAGAAACCTCAATGTCTACCTCCCACCTCTAAGAACAGAAACCTCAATGTTCACCTCCCCACCTCTAAGAACAGAAACCTCAATGTCTACCTCCCCACCTCTAAGAACAGAACCTCAATGTCCACCTCCACACCTCTAAGAACAGAAACCTCAATGTCTACCTCCCCACCTCTAAGAACAGAAACCTCAATGTCTACCTCCCCACCTCTAAGAACAGTAAACCTCAATGTCCACCTCCCCAACTATAAGAACAGAAACCTCAATGTCCACCTCCACAACTAAGAACAGAAACCTCAATGTCTACCTCCCCACCTCTAAGAACAGAAACCTCAATGTCCATCTCCAGAACTCTAAGAACAGAAACCTCAATGTCTACCTCCCCACCTCTAAGAACAGAACCTCAATGTCTACCTCCCCACCTCTAAGAACAGAAACCTCAATGTCCACCTCCACAACTATAAGAACAGTAACCTCAATGTCCACCTCCACAACTATAAGAACAGAAACCTCAATGTCTACCTCCCCACCTCTAAGAACAGAAACCTCAATGTCTACCTCCCCACCTCTAAGAACAGAAACCTCAATGTCTACCTCCCCACCTCTAAGAACAGTAACCTCAATGTCCACCTCCCCAACTCTAAGAACAGAAACCTCAATGTCCACCTCCCCACCTCTAAGAACAGAAACCTCAATGTCTACCTCCCCACCTCTAAGAACAGAAACCTCAATGTCCACCTCCCAACTATAAGAACAGAAACCTCAATGTCTACCTCCCCATCTCTAAGAACAGAAACCTCAATGTCTACCTCCCCACCTCTAAGAACAGAAACCTCAATGTCCACCTCCCCACCTATAAGAACAGAAACCTCAACCTCAATGTCCACCTCCACAACTCTAAGAACAGTAACCTCAATGTCTACCTCCACCTCTAAGAACAGAAACCTCAATGTCCACCTCCCCACCTCTAAGAACAGAAACCTCAATGTCTACCTCCCCACCTCTAAGAACAGAAACCTCAATGTCTACCTCCCCACCTCTAAGAACAGAAACCTCAATGTCTACCTCCCCACCTCTAAGAACAGAAACCTCAATGTCTACCTCCCCACCTCTAAGAACAGAAACCTCAATGTCTACCTCCCCACCTCTAAGAACAGAAACCTCAATGTCTACCTCCCCACCTCTAAGAACAGAAACCTCAATGTCTACCTCCCCACCTCTAAGAACAGAAACCTCAATGTCTACCTCCCCACCTCTAAGGGCTGGACCCTCAATGTCCACCTCCCCACCTCTAAGAACAGAAACCTCAATGTCCACCTCCCCACCTCTAAGAACAGAAACCTCAATGTCTACCTCCCCACCTCTAAGAACAGAAACCTCAATGTCTACCTCCCCACCTCTAAGAACAGAAACCTCAATGTCTACCTCCCCACCTCTAAGAACAGAAACCTCAATGTCTACCTCCCCACCTCTAAGGGCTGGACCCTCAATGTCTACCTCCCCACCTCTAAGAACAGAAACCTCAATGTCTACCTCACCACCTCTAAGAACAGAAACCTCAATGTCTACCTCCCCACCTCTAAGAACAGAAACCTCAATGTCCATCTCCCCACCTCTAAGAACAGAAACCTCAATGTCTACCTCCCCACCTCTAAGAACAGAAACCTCAATGTCTACCTCCCCACCTCTAAGAACAGAAACCTCAATGTCCAACTCCCCACCTCTAAGAACAGAAACCTCAATGTCTACCTCCCCACCTCTAAGAACAGAAACCTCAATGTCTACCTCCCCACCTCTAAGAACAGAAACCTCAATGTCTACCTCCCCACCTCTAAGAACAGAAACCTCAATGTCTACCTCCCCACCTCTAAGAACAGAAACCTCAATGTCTACCTCACCACCTCTAAGAACAGAAACCTCAATGTCCATCTCCCCACCTCTAAGAACAGAAACCTCAATGTCTACCTCCCCTGTCGTACTCAACCATGGGTTAGGAGTATCTCGTATAACAGGCCGTGTCCCTCCACCCCCACATGAGCTGTGACCCCACCAGCTGCCTGTGACTGGAACGAATTGCAAAAATCGCTGAAGTTGGAGACTTTTATCTCCCTCACCAACTTCAAACATCTGCTATCTGAGCAGCTAACCGATCACTGCAGCTGTACATAGTCTATCGGCAAATAGCCCACCCATTTTTACCTACCTCATCCCCATACTGTTTTTATTTATTTACTTTTCTGCTCTTTTGCACACCAATATCTCTACCTGTACTTGACCATCTGATCATTTATCACTCCAGTGTTAATCTGCAATATTGTAATTATTCGCCTACCTCCTCATGCCTTTTGCACACATTGTATATAGACTCCCCTTTTTTTCTACTGTGTTATTGACTTGTTAATTGTTTACTCCATGTGTAACTCTGTGTTGTCTGTTCACACTGCTATGCTTTATCTTGGCCAGGTCGCAGTTGCAAATGCGAACTTGTTCTCAACTGGCCTACCTGGTTAAATAAAGGTGAAATAAAATAAATAGAATAAAGGTTAGGAGTATCTCATATAACAGATCTTGTCTGCTACGTGAGTTAAATGTTTGCAGACTCCTCAACATGGCGTATGAGTCAGAATATATAACTACTCTGTTCGGCTTGGCTTCCTCCTCCCACTGTAATGTCCACTGAGCGGACAAAACATTAGGAACTATTTCCAGGACAGACTGAGCAGGTGAATCCAGGTGAATCCAGGTGAATCCAGGTGAATCCAGGTGAATCCAGGTGAATCCAGGTGAACTATGATCCCTTATTGATTGTCACCTGTTAAATCCACTTCAATTAAAAAATAATATTTTTCAGCCCTCAGGTAACTGAGACATGGGATTGTGTACGTGTGCCATTCAGAGGGTGAAAATAGCGAGACAAAAGATTTAAGTGCCCTTTGAATGGGGGTGTGGTCGTAAGAACCGGGTGCACCGGTTTGTGTGAAGAACTGCAGCGCTTATGCGTTTTGTCACGCTCAACAGTTTCCTGTGTGTCTCAGCAATGGTTCAGGACAATCCAGCCAAACAGTTTCCTGTGTGTATCAACAATGGTTCAGGACAATCCAGCTCAACAGTTTCCTGTGTGTATCAACAATGGTTCAGGACAATCCAGCCAAACAGTTTCCTGTGTGTCTCAGCAATGGTTCAGGACAATCCAGCCAAACAGTTTCCTGTGTGTATCAACAATGGTTCAGGACATCCAGCTCAACAGTTTCTTGTGTGTATCAACAATGGTTCAGGACATCCAGCTCAACAGTTTCCTGTGTGTATCAACAATGGTTCAGGACATCCAGCTCAACAGTTTCCTGTGTGTATCAACAATGGTTCAGGACATCCAGCCAAACAGTTTCCTGTGTGTATCAACAATGGTTGAGGACAATCCAGCCAAACAGTTTCCTGTGTGTATCAACAATGGTTCAGGACAATCCAGCCAAACAGTTTCCTGTGTGTATCAACAATGGTTCAGGACAATCCAGCTCAACAGTTTCCTGTGTGTATCAACAATGGTTCAGGACAATCCAGCCAAACAGTTTCCTGTGTGTCTCAGCAATGGTTCAGGACAATCCAGCTCAACAGTTTCCTGTGTGTATCAACAATGGTTCAGGACAATCCAGCCAAACAGTTTCCTGTGTGTCTCAACAATGGTTCAGGACAATCCAGCCAAACAGTTTCCTGTGTGTATCAACAATGGTTCAGGACAATCCAGCCAAACAGTTTCCTGTGTGTATCAACAATGGTTCAGGACATCCAGCCAAACAGTTTCCTGTGTGTCTCAGCAATGGTTCAGGACAATCCAGCCAAACAGTTTCCTGTGTGTGTATCAGCAATGGTTCAGGACAATCCAGCCAAACAGTTTCCTGTGTGTCTCAACAATGGTTCAGGACAATCCAGCTCAACAGTTTCCTGTGTGTATCAACAATGGTTCAGGACAATCCAGCCAAACAGTTTCCTGTGTGTATCAACAATGGTTCAGGACAATCCAGCCAAACAGTTTCCTGTGTGTCTCAGCAATGGTTCAGGACAATCCAGCCAAACAGTTTCCTGTGTGTATCAGCAATGGTTCAGGACAATCCAGCCAAACAGTTTCCTGTGTGTATCAACAATGGTTCAGGACAATCCAGCTCAACAGTTTCCTGTGTGTATCAACAATGGTTCAGGACAATCCAGCCAAACAGTTTCCTGTGTGTCTCAGCAATGGTTCAGGACAATCCAGCCAAACAGTTTCCTGTGTGTATCAACAATGGTTCAGGACAATCCAGCCAAACAGTTTCCTGTGTGTCTCAACAATGGTTCAGGACAATCCAGCTCAACAGTTTCCTGTGTGTATCAACAATGGTTCAGGACAATCCAGCCAAACAGTTTCCTGTGTGTATCAACAATGGTTCAGGACAATCCAGCCAAACAGTTTCCTGTGTGTCTCAGCAATGGTTCAGGACAATCCAGCCAAACAGTTTCCTGTGTGTATCAGCAATGGTTCAGGACAATCCAGCCAAACAGTTTCCTGTGTTCTCAACAATGGTTCAGGACAATCCAGCTCAACAGTTTCCTGTGTGTATCAACAATGGTTCAGGACAATCCAGCCAAACAGTTTCCTGTGTGTCTCAGCAATGGTTCAGGACAATCCAGCCAAACAGTTTCCTGTGTGTCTCAACAATGGTTCAGGACAATCCAGCCAAACAGTTTCCTGTGTGTCTCAGCAATGGTTCAGGACAATCCAGCTCAACAGTTTCCTGTGTGTATCAACAATGGTTCAGGACAATCCAGCCAAACAGTTTCCTGTGTGTCTCAACAATGGTTCAGGACATCCAGCCAAACAGTTTCCTGTGTGTCTCAACAATGGTTCAGGACAATCCAGCCAAACAGTTTCCTGTGTGTATCAACAATGGTTCAGGACATCCAGCCAAACAGTTTCCTGTGTGTATCAACAATGGTTCAGGACATCCAGCCAAACAGTTTCCTGTGTGTATCAACAATGGTTCAGGACAATCCAGCCAAACTTGACACAACTGTGGGAAGCATTGGAGTCAACATGGACCAGCATCCCTGTGGACCTTGACACCTTGACGTTCATTCCCCGATAAAATGAGGCTGTTCCCTCGAGTATCCAGTCATCTTTAAAATACCCCCTCCCCCCCCATGTCTTTCTGTAATCTCTCCATCACTTGTAGATCAGCTCCTGGAGGTGGGAGGAGCCATGGTGGATTCACAGGGACAGGTGGGGCTGAACTCCCTTCCATACGGTCCTCTCTGCCTGGGTATAACCCACCCATCCTAAGCTTGGTGGGGCTGAACTCCCTTCCATACGGTCCTCTCTGCCTGGGTATAACCCACCCATCCTAAGCTTGTATTCTGTCCGTGTTCCCGACATGCCTGTCACACCTCTTCGTTGTCTGAAGTCATTTGACAGATGGAGCAAAGTGCTGCAAAGAGTTAGAAGTTGACATGTTTTTTTGTAAGATCCCCAAGGCAACTGATCAATGATATTAAGGTTGCTGAATGAAATCCTTCACCTTAGGACCTAGGCTACTTCACCTTAGGGCCTAGGCTACTTCACCTTAGAGCCTAGGCTACCTCACCTTAGAGCCTAGGCTACCTCACCTTAGGGCCTAGGCTACCTCACCTTAGAGCCTAGGCTACCTCACCTTAGGGCCTAGGCTACCTCACCTTAGGGCCTAGGCTACCTCACCTTAGGGTCTAGGCTAGTCGCTCTGGATAAGAGCGTCTGCTAAATGACTTAAATGTAAATGTAGGCTACCTCACCTTAGGGTCTAGGCTACCTCACCTTAGGGCCTAGGCTACCTCACCTTAGAGCCTAGGCTACCTCACCTTAGGGCCTAGGCTACCTTCTTTTTTAGGCTATTAATTAATTACATTTCAGTGTATTTCAGTAGAATATACTATATATAATACATTATTTGATACAGCATAATAATCCATATTATTTATATTATTTTTCAATGCACTAAATGATTTAATATTTGTTTTTTAGCAGTCAACGAATGTCACAACCTTTGAAGAAACATTTGCTCTGACTCAACGCCAGTATGACGTCACTTCCACCGGTGTTTTCAGGGAAGTTCACGAGGACAAGTACCGGATCCATTTTTAGACACGTTCGTCTTCAGCGAACATTGGAATTTTAAATGCGGGAGGCAATCCGTCAGACCCAGGGAGCCTACGTCCTCGCTATTTGTTCTCTGTTATTGTGTCGCCATCTTGTGGACAAACTGACAACAAACCGAAATACGCGTGAGTCAGACTGATCAAATCTAAATGTATTTGTCACATGCGCCGAACACAACAGGTGTAGACGTTACCATGACACGCGCAATTTACAAGCCCTTAACCAACAATGCACTTTTAAGAAAAATAAGAGTTAAGAAAAATATTTACTAAATTATCTCGTAAAAAAATCATAGAGCAACAACAAAATAGCAATGACGAGGCTTTATACAGGGGGGTACCGGTACCGAGTCAACGTGCGGGGGTACAGGTTAGTTGAAGTAATTGAGGTAACATGTACATGTAGGTAGAGGTAAAGTGACTATGCATTGATAATAAACAGAGAGTAGCAGCAGCGTAAAAAAAAAGTGTGGGGAGGGTCAATGCAAATACCCTGGGTAGCCGTTTGATTAGCTGTTCAGGAGTCTTCTGGCTTGTGGGAAGAAGCTGTTTAGAAGCCTCTTGGACCTAGACTTGGTTCTCCAGTACTGTTTGCCGTGCGGTAGCAGAGAGAACAGTCTATGACTAGGGTGGCTGGAGTCTTTGACAATTTCTAGGGCCAAATCTTTTCAGTTCTGAGGGGGAATTGGCTTTGATGTACTGTGCCCTCTTCACCCTCTGACTGTCTTGGTGTGCTTGGACCATGTTGCAGTTAGTTGGTGATGTGGATCTGAGGACCATGGAAATCTTTTCAGTCTCCTGAGGGGAATCTTTTGTCAACCCTCTTCACGACTGTCTTAGTGTGCTTGGACCATGTTAGTTAGTTGGTGATGTGGACACCATGGAACATGAGGCTCTCAACCTGCTCCACTACAGCCCCGTCGATGAGAATGGGGGCGTGATCGAGTAGTCCAGATCATCTCCTTTTGTCTTGATTACGTTGAGGGAGAGAGAGAGAGAGCCGAGAGAGAGAGAGAGACGAGACGGGCCACAGAGACAGAGAGACAGACAGACAGACAGACAGACAGACAGACAGACAGACAGAGACAGACAGACAGACAGACAGACAGAGAGACAGGTGCTCAGCTGTCTCTTCCATCTCTATGAACGTTAGTGCCCAGAGCATCGTTTCCCAATCCTGGTCCTCTTGGGGACCCAAAGAGGGGCACTTTGTTTCCCAATCCTGGTCCTCTTGGGAACCCAAAGAGGGGCACTTTGTTTCCCAATCCTGGTCCTCTTGAGAACCCAAAGAGGGGCACATTGTTTCCCAATCCTGGTCCTCTTGGGAACCCAAAGAGGGGCACATTGTTTCCCAATCCTGGTCCTCTTGGGAACCCAAAGAGGGGCACTTTGTTTCCCAATCCTGGTCCTCTTGGGAACCCAAAGAGGGGCACATCGTTTCCCAATCCTGGTCCTCTTGGGAACCCAAAGGGGCACATTGTTTCCCAATCCTGGTCCTCTTGGGAACCCAAAGGAGGCACATTGTTTCCCAATCCTGGTCCTCTTGGGAACCCAAAGAGGGTCACATCGTTTCCCAATCCTGGTCCTCTTGAGAACCCAAAGTGGGGACATTGTTTCCCAATCCTGGTCCTCTTGGGGACCCAACGAGGGGCACATTGTTTCCCAATCCTGGTCCTCTTGGGAACCCAAAGAGGGGCACATCGTTTCCCAATCCTGGTCCTCCCCCAAAGAGGGGCACATTGTTTCCCAATCCTGGTCCTCTTGGGAACCCAAAGAGGGGCACATTGTTTCCCAATCCTGGTCCTCTTGGGAACCCAAAGAGGGGCACTTTGTTTCCCAATCCTGGTCCTCTTGGGAACCCAAAGAGGGGCACATCGTTTCCCAATCCTGGTCCTCTTGGGAACCCAAAGGAGGCACATCGTTTCCCAATCCTGGTCCTCTTGGGAACCCAAAGTGGGGACATTGTTTCCCAATCCTGGTCCTCTTGGGGACCCAAAGAGGGGCACATTGTTTCCCAATCCTGGTCCTCTTGGGAACCCAAAGAGGGGCACATCGTTTCCCAATCCTGGTCCTCTTGGGGACCCAAAGAGGGGCACATTGTTTCCCAATCCTGGTCCTCTTGGGAACCCAAAGAGGGGCACTTTGTTTCCCAATCCTGGTCCTCTTGGGGACCCAAAGAGGGGCACTTTGTTTCCCAATCCTGGTCCTCTTGGGGACCCAAAGAGGGGCACTTTGTTTCCCAATCCTGGTCCTCTTGAGAACCCAAAGGGGGGACATTGTTCGTGTTTGCAGCATTATGAGTCATAATACCCATAAAACCTGGGGAAACATTGTCTCCAATACTTTTCCTTCATTTTTTTCCCATAGGGGATATTAGAAACACCTAAAATCAGGGCTATGTTTTGTGGAGGGCTCACCCTGGTGTGGCGTTTGGATCCTGGTCTACATCTCTGGGACAAAGGGACTTTTATCAGGGCTGTGTTTTGTGGAGGGCTCACCCTGGTGTGGCGTTTGGATAAGAGTCTACATCTCTCTAGGACAAAGGGACTTTTATCAGGGCTGTGTTTTGTGGAGGGCTCACCCTGGTGTGGCGTTTGGATAAGAGTCTACATCTCTCTAGGACAAAGGGACTTTTATCAGGGCTGTGTTTTGTGGAGGGCTCAATCCTGGTGTGGCTTTGGATAAGAGTCTACATCTCTCTAGGACAAAGGGACTTTTATCAGGGCTGTGTTTTGTGGAGGACTCACCCTGGTGGGCGTTTGGATAAAGTCTACATCTCTCTTGGACAAAGGGACTTTTATCAATATATTCGTATGTGTTATAGCCTAATTCATTTTGGAGTGGAGCTTTATAGTTGCGCAGTGGTCACGTGCACCTTCAAGATAATTAGGCAATGGTTTCCGTCATCAGTCAGAAGAAAAATCAACCCTGGGAACGGATACAATGTTTTTATAGATCTTTAGAAAATGTCTTCTATATCTGCAGTTTCCATGACAAACTGTTGACTTTTTATTTTTTATTTTTGCAATAAACCTGGGTCAACGGAAACCTGCCTAGAGTGTGAATCCCAAATGATACCGTATTCTGTAATAGTGCTCCACCAAACCACACTGTCAGCACAGTGGTAAGGTTTCTCCAAATGATACCGTATTCTGTGTGTAGTGCTTACCTCCCGCACCGTCAGCACAGTGGTATTTCTCCAAATGATACTTAAAATCTGTGTGTAGTGCTTACCTGGCACCGTCAGCACAGTGGTAAGGTTTCTCCAAATGGCACCGTAATCTGTGTGTAGTGCTCCACCAGGCCGCACCGTCAGCACGGTGGTAAGGTTTCTCCAAATGGCACCGTAATCTGTGTGTAGTGCTCCACCTGGCCACACTGTCAGCACAGTGGTAAGGTTTCTCCAAACGACACTGTATTCTGTAGGTAGTGCTCCACCTGGCCACACCGTCAGCACGGTGGTAAGGTTTCTCCAAACGGCACCGTATTCTGTAGGTAGTGCTCCACCTGGCCACACCGTCAGCACGGTGGTAAGGTTTCTCCAAACGACACTGTATTCTGTAGGTAGTGCTCCACCTGGCCACACTGTCAGCACAGTGGTAAGGTTTCTCCAAACGACACTGTATTCTGTATGTAGTGCTCCACCTGGCCACACTGTCAGCACAGTGGTAAGGTTTCTCCAAACGGCACTGTATTCTGTATGTAGTGCTCCACCTGGCCACACTGTCAGCACAGTGGTAAGGTTTCTCCAAACGGCACTGTATTCTGTAGGTAGTGCACCACCAGGCACACTGTCAGCACAGTGGTAAGGTTTCTCCAAACGGCACCGTATTCTGTAGGTAGTGCTCCACCTGGCCACACTGTCAGCACAGTGGTAAGGTTTCTCCAAATGGCACTGTATTCTGTAGGTAGTGCACTACTTGGCACCGCAGTCAGCACAGTGCTTCCTAGGCTGTCATTGACAATAAGAATTTGTTCTTAACTGACTTGCCTAGTTAAATAAAGGTAAAACGTATCAGTTCATATTCCCACAGGAGAGAGCTCCACCAGTCTCAGACAGCGAACCCAGTTCCACGGCATCAGGAAACCATTTGGAAGTTTTGCGTAAATAAATATGTGGAACTTTAATCACGGTGCGCCTTGGTCCGTCTCTCCACACAACCGTGACATAAATCCTGCTTCAAACAGTTCCTGACAGAGTCCATCGAGACTATAGTGCTAAACATGACCAGCTTGGAGGGGAGACGCATTTACAAAGACAAAGTCTTCATGTGTCCTTTCTTTACTAATCAAATCATACCGGTCCGTTTGGACTGGTGAACACAACAGATGTTATTTTGTGCCACTAATTTGAAATGGGTTTCAAAACAAATGTCCTTGTTAAACTATGACACAAAGTAGTCTGTAATAAATAGCACAATATGTTTTAATTTTTATATTATTTATTTAGTATTCGGTATAAGCTAAATAATCTATATACATTATGCTTTTTAAAACTCAAAAACGAGTTGTTTGAGCTCAGGTCAATGAGGCCTACAGCCCATAAATAGCAAAT